>NC_083280.1:16113820-16415486 GCF_963506605.1 Zootoca vivipara | reverse complement strand
AAAGCTGCCCCATGAGCCCTTGCTAAAGAGGGGAGGGGAAAGCCTATATAAGGCTGCTTCCCCTGGTGCTCACAGCCATTTTGCTTTGAGAGCTTCCAGCCTACGCACCCTTAGAGCAGTGATTTTTTCTGGGGGGACACAGGGGGACGCATACCCCTAAACATTTTGTGAATCTAAGTTTGGCATCATTGAGGGGCAGTATTTCAATATGAGTAGTAAAATGAGAGTACACCTAAACATTTTTTTTGGGGGGGAAGCACTGGCTTAGAGCCTTCACTGAGCAATTTTGGGTCGCTGGTTGACAGAATCGGAAATGATCTCTCTCTACCTGATTGGCACTTGGTTGGGTTTTTTTCCACCTTTCCCTCAGTGAAATTATGGCTTTCCTTTGTTAGACGGAAGAACATTGTTTGTATGAGGGCAGAAATGGCATTGGTCAGGATCAACATAGTCAACATAGTGTGTGGGGCCCCCCCAAAGGGGGGGGAGGATGGACCAGTCATGGGTTCAGTATATGCCCTGTTGGAATCTGCACCCTGGTCCCTCAGTGAGACCTTGCTTGCTTGGCTTGCACCACAGCAAGGTTCAACACTGGCCTACTCCTATCATGCAGGTTTGGAGCAATACAAACCCAGCAGATCTATCCCATCAACATGGGGCTTGTGGAATGGTGAACTGATCCAGGGACCCAATGCCATGCCAACCCTTGCCCTGTCTGCTGCTGTCAATAAAGTTTTTGGGCTGATTTTATCCCATCACTGTTGTATAGTCTGGCTTTTTTGCTGCTCTCATGGGTCACATAATGTACTGCATTCCCTATAATTTTGTCCTGAAATTAGTTAGTATAAACTATGCATTCTTTATTGGTAGATTCTTATGAAATAAATCTTCCCTGAATGCCAGCCTACGCTAATATTTGTAATGTTATGGACTATCACAAATACGGTTGCTGACAAGTTCTCGTAACCTTATCCTCTGATCTTGGCCTTGCTTGCTAAGCTGCGGATAATTATTTTCAACAGTAAAACAGTGGCTTTCTACAGTACTGTGGAGCATTCTGTTAACAAGGAGGTTAACAATCATATCGGTGTTTGCCTATAGTGTTATAAATGAAACATAGCATTAGAAATTAGAATTCCAAGATCCTAGACCTTTGTTTAGGCTACTAAACTAGCACAACCAGAAGAAGCCACCCTGACCTGACAAAACAAAAATTGTGAGGTCTATGCAAGCAGTGCTCAATTTTATCTCATGCATCAAGAAGTTACAGATGGCAAAGGTTATGTATTAAGGTGGACCCACAAATTCCTGTGGCTTAGAAACCAAATAGACCCTAAACTTGTGACTGAGCCTGTCTGTCACGCAGTTGGGTTGGGCATTTTTACCCCCTGGCAGGTATGACATAAGCAAATACCAGAAGTTGCTCCCAGTTGACATATCTCGAAAAATTGAGAAGTAGACATATGGTAGATCAGTCATATTATCATTTCACCAGGTGCTTTTGTTTGGCATAACTGCATAAGAACTTAGTTTAACAAGCAAAGCGCCTTGAAAACAGAGGCTAGAAATTCAGGGCGGTGCTTTGGGTGTGCCCAGCATTTTGCTCATGCCAGTGTGCATAGTGCAACTTCTGGGATTTTTTCTTAGAGGCATTCATGCCAGATGAAAGACCACTTCCAGTACACCCTAAGGGGCTTCTCATGTGGCATCTGAGACACACAACTCCAAAATTCCACTGGGCATGTGGAGACAGTTGCACTGTTCTCTTGAAGTCTTCCTGAAAAACATTGTGAAAAGTAAAACAATGCTACGTGGTTTGTTTCTCCCTGCTCACTAAAACTTGCATGTTCTAGGAAATCCGATAATGACTAAGATTCCCGTTGTTCCTGTGCACCTGCGTCTATGGCTTAACATGTTTGTTTACCATCACAACAACAACATCTTGATTATAAAAAATACTTACTTGTGGGTGGAATAAGAATCCCGGGGATGGTCTCAAGTACTTTTCTTTTAAAGCTTCAAGCGGGTCAGTTAGCTTTCTTTTTTCTACTCTGTAAATGTTAAAATAAGAATGTTCTTGTGATGACTCAGTCTCACATATGGATAACTATTTGATAACTTGGATTCGGAACGAGAGGCAAAACTTCTCAGGCACAAAGATCAAAGACAAGGAGGTGCAATTCACTATTCTCATTAATGCCAATGTGGCTGGTGGGCACCCCTTAAAAAACTACACCAGTGACTCTGGAAACATTCCAGTTTCAAGTATCTACTATTATGCACAACAGAAACTGCTGAGTGGTCTGAGCACAGTTATCAAAACCATAACTATATTATCAAAACTACAGAATTGAAATGGCCAATTTTCTATGGAACAAAATCAAATATTAAAAACAAAGAAAGAATTGGACTGAAAATATTTCTATGAAACATTTATTGTTGTTTTACTATTAATATTATCTGCTTTTGAAGTATGGGAAATGAGTTCCAAATATGTTAGCATCGACACTCACCACTTCAAATACAAAATACATCTATTTCTATTTTCATATTTTCTCCCCCAAAATAGGATTATGGGTTTTTTTGTAACTTATCATGAAGGTCCGCCTGGTTTATATCATGTCAATATTGGCTAACTGTTTAAAGAAGGAGAGGATTTTTTGTTTTACATTTGGAAGTTGTAGATTATTTAAGTTGTGCCAAGTGACTGAAGCAGCAAATTCCATAGTAGACAAATACTACAGAAATAAACAAAACCGGAGGTGAGGGGTAATTTTCATAGAGATGCTATATTTATTTAGGTCTAAATCTCATTCATGAATATCCAGATGTGATATTCGAAAACAGCAAGTTGGCGTCATTCAGCACTTGTTCATAAACGTAGGCCAGTTTTTCCCAAACTTTATTCTTTCAAAATATAAAAATAAAATGTTCCTTTGCCTGTTTAACCTGAAGAGCATAGTTGTAGAATATGTAATAGTAAAAATTACTCACTCTCAGAGGAGCCCCCCACTCCCTGGGTTTCTGCATGAGTCACTGATCTGGGTATGTCTCCTGGTGGGAAAGAAGCAAGGCCAGAGCAGTGACTCAGGCACAGGCAGATTGGAGGCCCCTCTAAGGGTGGGTAATTCTGCTGCCATCTCTGCATTGCGGATGAATGAGTTTCTCCATTAGAGAGAGAGTGCCATCCAAAGCAGAGGTTCATTGAAAGGATGTTAAGCCACAGCAGTAAATCATGCAGAGATGCAGTGAGCTCTCTGCTCTGTGGGTGGGTTATCAAGGGCTTTAATTAAAGAGTCTTTAATTATTCAATTAATTTAGACAACTCTTGCTGTACGGTACTGTGTGCTGGCATATTACATGGGAATGAACACCTTAGGCAGCCAGCAGTCATTATTATCCCCTGTCCAATTATATTTTGTTTAGATTTTTGTTCATCTGTTCTTGTGGTACGCTTTGCTCCTTTGCAACACATTCACACGTATAGCTGTACACCAATAGAAGTCAGTATACTCATGGGAAACACACTAGTCTGCATTGTCAGGGGGCAGCTAGAAAACTTCCACTCACGAGAAAACTATATTTGGGTACAGCTGCATGCCTGATGATAGATCCATCAGGCTTGGGCTCTTACTTAAAAAGAGAGAAACTTGGCTAGCCTGCCATTTGAAGTGGCAAACTTGGGGGAACAATTTATTGTATTTTCTTTCCAGAGATCACAAGACAGACAGTACCCATTCAATGTAGCAAATAAAAAAAACTATTTAATGAAAACCCAGAAAAATCTTTAATCAGGGATATCAAATTGAATTGGTTTGAATGAATTGGCTCTTTCTGGTGTCTCCCTGGATATATCCAGAAAATAGCATATATTGCTATTTCCCTTTGGAAGGATTGTTCTATTGCCCTGTGTTCAATAAGATCTGAACACACTAAATAATATTTACTGTTATTGTTATTTCATTGCTATATTACTATTTATCATGCATTACAGGTAGTTGTAATACTCTGCACAGCAGAGTGCAACAAACACTTCCCAATAATTAAAAACAAATCAGTAGATTACTTGATTGTAAATAAAGGCAGAATTTTACCCTTGAGTTCCACGTTGTGTTGCTATGGTACAACGTGTTTTGAGTTCTTGAGTGAAACACCTTTGATTGCAGTGGAGATCGACGTTCCTAGTTTGCAAACAAAAGCTGGATTTGACTGCCAATTTTTAAATACATTATTTTTTCTGAAGGGAAAATTGCTTCAAATATAATAATTATTTTGTATTAAGAGAATAAATGTTTAAAAATTCCCAGTCCCTAAGCTGCAATCATTCAAATTTCAACTATTTGTGCATTTTATTACAATAAATGACTGAGGATCATAGGCCATTTGTATAGCTTGTTTCATGTGTATTACCTGTAAATGGGATCCATAAAGAAAGGTGTCGGCCTTGCATGTTGCAAAGAGATGTCCGATGACTTCCTTGATTCAAGATCAATATCTCCTTTCTTTCCTCCAAACACATGGTTTTTCCGAGGCTCAGTCTGTTTTGTACCACTAGCTCGACTTCTGCTGCCCATACTCAAATCTAGAGGCTGGTCCTGGTTGGTCACTGATGGAGCTGCTGGTTTTGAGGTTATAGGAGTAAGTGGTTTCTCCTCCTTACGTTTAGTGGTAAGGTCAAAGGGAGACTCGGAGTTTCCCTTTAAGATCTTCTTTGCTTCACCTGGCGATTGGGGTTCCATTTTCAAAGGTAACGGTCTCAAGTCTCTATCAGGAAATGGGTACATTGACTGAGAGAATGCTGGAAAAAATGGGAGGGGAAACATGGAAGGGTAAGGTAAGGCTCCAACCTTTTTGTCCTGTAGCCCCACAAGTCCTGTCGAACCAAAGTACTTTTCAGCAATAGAGGCAATGGCCTTTATAGAATCATTCACAGCTCCTGACACCGCAGTTTGCTCCTCTAAAGATGGTGAGAAGATGGAATGATTGCTGTATTCTTTCTTATTATTTACGGAAGCCAAATTCTGCAGAGAGTTTACTTTGTCTTTGAACATTTTACCATTTTCTTTACATTTCTCTTTATCACTTTCAATGTCACTTTCCAGATCAGAGCCAGAGGTGGTCTCCAGGTCACTCCCACTGGGGGTACTGACATCATCAAGGTCACTACTCTCTGACTGGTCACTGATCTTTTCATGCGGCCTCTCTTCGGAGGACCTTTCTGGTTGAAGCTCCACTGGCTTATTTTCACTTAGGTTAGGTGGGTGCTTATTTAGTGCCTTCAAAATATCCTGGGTAGCTGGCAGTGTCTGAGGATGTGTCATGAGGGGACTTTGACTTTTGATTGATTGGTCTGTGTTTGGAAGTCCTTTAACAGGAGAACTAGCAGGTATCAAAGGTGGCCTGTGGTACAAGCCTGAAGGAAACAGACCAGGGAAGCTAAAAGAAAATCCAGGAGCTGTTGGAAAGGTAAGACCAGCAGGATGCCTATTGGCACCAAAATAGTCAGCAAGGCCCGGATTTGCATGATTCATATTAACCATGGAAGATTTATCCATAGCTGGGGTTCCAGGAAGTGATATGCCTTGGCCAAAAAATCCTCCTGCCGCAAAATGGTTCTTGCCCTCACAAAATCTCCTGTGTTTATTTAAGGAAGACGTAGTGCTGAACATTTGTCCACAGTCTTTGCACTTGATTTGGGTTCTGCAATCAGCATGCATACGCTTATGACGGCAAAGGTTTGAAAACTGAGTATAGGACTTATGGCAGACCTCACCTGTGTGTAAACAACAACAACAAAAAATCTCAGGATTTAAAGTAATTTTTTCTGTTCCTCCTCCCCACACCACATTCAGTCCCACCCAGCTGCTTTAAACTGAGCATCTGAAATCTCTTATACTTTTAGAAAACTTAGAGCTCATTCCTAAACATGTTTACACAGAAATAAGACCCACTGAGTTCAATGGAATTTATATCCTTGTATATGCAACTATGACTGCAACCAGCATTCCTATGTGCATACACTTAAGAGTAAGCCCCATTTAACACAGTCTGTTGATTTGAATGGGTCTGTTCTGAGTATGACCAACAATGGATAGCACCAAGGCCTTAAACATGTATAGGGGCTGCATTGTTAGTCAGACATCTGAAAGGATGAGTCTGAGTGCAGGTTGCATGTTAAAAAAAAACCTGTCACAACCACTAAAACAAGGAATCCAGTTAGGCAAATATAATGAGAAGCAGAAAATGAAAAACCCCACATTTCTTTCCCTTTTTTTTTTAAAAAAAAATCAACATTAGTATTATTTTTTTATTGTTCATGATTTTATATGCATTGGCCAGGATCCAGAAAAATCCACATGCATGCACCTGAAACCCCTGTCGTCCTTCCAATTCAGCAGTCCCCTACTTGCAAGTTGAGAAGAGATACAAAAATGTTACGTGCAAGCCAATCTTTTGCACATATGTGGAGTTCTGGATTATGGTCACTGCTTTATAGTACAATGATATCTAGAGACATAAAACATAATTGCAGAAAAGAATACAAATACCAAATTGACCCCAGAAACACTTGCATATGCATGAGTAACTTGACCCCGTGGTTTGCTCCATTATTTTGATTGCACAAGCATATAAAGCGACTTTTATCTGAGAAAGTCCAAACAGAAGTTACCACAGGTTTAGTGCTTTTGATATATACTGCTATATATATATTGCATAACCATGATAGCTAGACTGGACTGATTTCAGAAATAAGGTACTGTGGTTGTATATGTGCACCATGAACAAAGAATACATTTTCTGTGCTAATTTCTACATTTGGAACAATTCCTATGGTCATTTACTAAAAACAAATCTGCATTCAGAACGCGTGTGTGCTCTTGGCAGGGCCTTGCTAACACAGGTATGTCATAAGTTTTTTTCAAACTCAGTGCAAATGCAAGGAGGACCTGCAACAAAGCATTGCTGTTTGTGGCATGTTGCCGTAAAAGATTTCAGTCATTCCATTCTCCTTCCAGCTTTGTTTCTTCCTCAGTTGTTACTTAGCATTCCATGGTCACTGAACACACTTAGTAGGCTTTGGGCTATTGGGAGGGGTCCCCTCCCGCTTAGGATTTCCCCCTAAAACACAACAAAAAACATACTTCTGAAAACCTTAAGAGTTCCTGGCTGATTCCTCCCTTTTGTATGGGAATATAATTGGCAAGACAGCCTGAAAATTGAAAATAGATGAGCCTGCAATAAAATGTTGCAGCATGGGGTGTTGCAGTCAGTCATCCATACCCTTGTCCAGGATTATACTGTTCCATTTCCCCTCCAACTCGGTTTTCTATCTCCTCTACCCCAACAAATCAGTCAGTATTCCATGGCCCCTGAACATGTTCAATTCTCACTGAGCTTATTGAGGGTTTTTTCCCCATCAAGGTTTTTTGTCCTTCTGCAAAACGTAAGGTTCTTCCAAGCTCACTGACACTTCCCTCATGGGTGTGGATGGCTATATACCATCACTCACCTCTAAACTCATCACTCACCTCTAAACTCTAAATAGCGGGTATGATTATTATCCTTATGCATTAAAACTCAGCTTCCTCCAGTAAAGAAGAGTTGAACAGTTTAACTTTTGCTCAGTTTGTGTTATATCACAGGCTCTTGCCCTTCACACATCAAAGCCATACAACAATGCATATTGTGCATTCTGAGACCTTCTTAACAATTATTTTAGTGGTTTCAGACAGGCTGACATAATTTACAATGGCTCTATTTTAAGCCTGCAAAGGAAACTGAATTGAATGTATCCCATCCTGCACTCTTGGTTCCCATGAACTATAATCACGTCCTCTGACTTCCATGTACACCGTGGCTGATGCTAACCTTCCTGCTCTTATAAAGCTTATCCTTGAGAACCTGCCCGCTTGTTGTCTGTCTTAAATGTTTACCCTGTAGCTATCTGTTCCCATCACAACAACAAAGACTTCCATTGTCTGAGAAGGCCCTGATTCCACCTGTCTGGCTCAGATGAGTTGCCTTGCTGATATCTATCAGACAACAGCTAGAGTAACAGTTGCAGGGTTGGGTGCAAGCCAAAGAAATGTACAATTCAGGAAGAATGTTATTGCTCTGTATCAGCCAGGGTTCCTGTAAGATACCTTTCATTCATAAGGAATGCTCCAGCCAAAAAAATGTATTTACAAAAAAATATTACTCACACGAGAACAGTAGCAGGTTTAATTTGATCTTTCTAAGTGTGGGGGATTTCCCCTTTATTTGGAGAAAATATCACACATATTGGAGAAACATCTGGAATTTTTTCTAAATTAAATTTTTTGATCCATGAATTTAATTTGGAATATTTATTGCTTTTAAAGCCCAATGTAGATGGCATTCCTCTATCGCAGTGTTCAGGACATCTAATAGTGAAGTTGCTACTGATTTGTATGGTATCCAACTTGCAATCCTATAAATCTTCTTCTTATTGAACTTAATGGGACTTGCTTCTGAACAGAATTGTATGGGATTGCACAGTAAAGAAATGCACATGTTCTTAACTGATTCACATAATGGTCTGAAGGCACGTGGTACAGTTGCATTGCTGAAATTTACTAAATATATCTTGGCCAGAGTAATATCCAGGTGAGAGACTTTGAGCTCTTGTAGAAAAGACAGAATACAAATTTAACAAAGAAATAATAGATTTGATATGCAAGCAGGAAGACTTCTACTATATACAGAGGTACTCAGTTGTTCGCTTTCTAAAAGATAATAGGCTGGCACTTATTTACACATGAAAATACATCAGAGATATACAAATATAAAATGGCTTTCATGCCTGGCAATCTGAGACACAGCTGACATAGTGGTTAAAATTTAAAACTAAGTAGACAACAATACTACCAACTGAGATGAGTAGTTCTTAATGGCCTTCACAACAAGGCAAGATTAACTGGCAGGGCAAACATTCACTTTAAAAATTATAGCCGAAATCATTAATGAATGCATTAAACTGCAGCACACTAATACATCGATACAATGGAGAGAGGATAGGAGACCCCTTGCAAATTCCATTACGTAACATATTGTATCAGTAGCCATAAATGTTCAAGAGCTGCATAAAAGCCCCAATTCAGGTTGGCCCCATCTCCTGATTCAGCAGTTATGTCTGGGATAATAGCAAGAGGCAGAATGAGGAAACAAGTACACCAGATCACTTTGCGCTATAGTAATTCCTTCCCTCATTTGGCAGTTCCCTCTGCCACTATAAAAAGAACTGTCCTAATCTCCAGCTTGGGGCATACAGGCTTCACCATTCACTTCCATGGAACAGGGCAGCTTTCTACACAATGGTATTTGCACAAACGGAACCCTCTCTCCAATTACAATGGATGGAAAAGGTCTTATGGCCCAGAACCCTGACACTCAGAATAAGTTTGGGTAGTAGGCTTGTGCATTGCCGCCACCAGTCAGATGATGCTTTCAGTAGTTCATCACAGAGATAATCCTAAATTTATATTGATAGAATTGTTGGGTTTTGGTTAAATTAGTGAATGATGTGGCTGTGCATAAAGTTAGGACTGGAAACCAACTATTTAAAACAGAAGGTTAAGTCTCAAGGCTGCAGTAGCCAATTAAATGCCTCAGGAAGCTCACAGGAAAGGTTGTGATGGTAATGGTCATTCATTATTGTTTGCCTTCAATCTATGGTAATCAGAAGCTCACAATAACAGAGAGCATAAAAGAAAACATAGGATGCATTTATTTGAATTCTTGTGACAAAGACAGAATTGAAATGGAGATGAACATATTTTTGTGCAAGCAAATAGAATGAAAGCGCTTTAAAATTTGCCATGGGTGGAAAAGGATTGCCTAATGCATGGTAGAATGTGAAGAGACCAATAAGCTTCATTCTTAATGTAACATACGAAACCCACTTCAACCCTGCCAGTCCCTTTAACTTCAATATACATTTTTACTTTAAACTAAGCCAAGTCAAGCTATTACAGGAGTGGATCTACAGTGAGACATTTTCTCTTCCACCTTGATAAACCCTTATATTCTATAACTTTACATTCTTATATTCTATAACCTTACATTTGCTTTAAATTTCCAAGCCAGGGATCTTATTTCCCGGCCTCTATGTTTTTAACACCGTCTTGACTCTGCACTCATCTAACCATTGCAATCCTTCCCACACCAGTGTACCAAATACATTATAATCCATCAATGACTTAAGCATTTAGGACCAAGAAATTAGCTAGAAGTGAAGTTCGCATATTTTCTGCTTATTAAACACATGACTGTTAAGTGCTATTTTTAATGCATTGCTGTCTATTCCAACATGTGGTTTCTATTTGAGCAAGCTGGAGGTTTTATGAAGGCAGGCAGTGTGTAATTACCTTTGTGTTGGTGAGTTGGTGTTGGTGAGTTTGCTCCCAAGCCAGGGCGGCATACTGTAACGAGAGACAGTTGCCATAAACAGACTGAGAAGGTACAGCATGGTGTGTGGCCTTTTTGCTGGGAATCAGATATCTCTGCTCTAGGTGACCCTCTACCCCCAGCCACAAGCGCTCAGAAAATCCTACCCTGACATGTGATCTTTAAATTCTTTTGTTCTGTAATTACACAGCAATTATTCATAATTGTCCTATGGTTTTTTCTGTCCATCATCCTTTGCATTTGAAAAATCACAGTTGCTCTTTTGGTTACACTAGCAATTGCTGATTAATGAAAAAAGCAGGGAAGAAGCATTTTCCATGTGATTTAATTTGAAAAGAATGGCAGAGCATCTGAATTTTCTTTTAAAGGAAAGAAAAGAAAAAAGGAACTGGAGCCGCAGGGTATGAATGGTCCCTATATGGCTGGAAGCTATTGTTCACTAATTATTTTATTTTCACTAATATTAAAAAGACAGCCCTGTGATGTCAGGCAAGGGAACACAAATCTTTAAACAACGGTCATAACTGGGTCTGGTTAATTATGTTTTTGCTTGCTTAAATAAGTTGAAGCACAAATATATAAAAATATCAACCATTCCAGGAGCAGGACCACAGCCCTCTGAGGGATTCTTTTAAGCCATTAAAAATCATGTTGATATATTATTGAGACTCAATGCTCACACAGATTCATTCAACTGCTCCCTTGATGAATGTATGGAGTATGTTCTTGTACACTGAAGAAGTTAATTCGAGAGCTACAGGAAGCTGGCCGTTGGTTCTCAAGAGTTTGAACCACAAGTCCCCATGGGCTGATATGAAATTGCAGGTTGGCCCCTCTCTCCATTAAACTGGCTTCCTGTTTGACCCCGCACCTTCATGCTGTGTGTATCTGGATTCTGTGGCCCAGTAGTGCAATATAGCAAGCTTAAAAATTCTGTTAACTGATCCTTCCTTGGAAGCTCTTTGTACATTCAATAGAAAGTAAAACCACATTATGCTGTTCAACCTGATGTCAGAACAAGAGGGGTAAGGCATGGAATCAGGAAGGATTCACATAACATTAAAAGTGATCTGAACTTCCCACCGTGAGAGATGCAAGTCTGGAAATAAAGACATGCCACTTGCCTCGCCACTGGGTAGATAGGCAAGGTTTTTTTAAAAAAATCCATGTTCTGATGAAACAAATATGTTCAAGTCAGTCATCCTAGTTTTCTTTTAACATCTTAAACTGCATGCCCCTCACATTCGAATAATCTATATTTCAATCTGCTTTCAGAGTCATGAGAATTGGGCCACAAACATTAAGTAGTTAATAACTGAGAATTAATTAGTTAATTTAAAAAACTACATAATTCTCAATTATTGACTACTCAGTGTCTATGTCTAATGTCAAATTAATCAGCAGATTAATTTGCTAACCCACGGATTAAAAATTGGCTATTTAATTACAATTACTAACATCATAATGATGTTGATGACAGTGGGGCAGAAGGAAGATCTGTATTTATTTTCCATTTTTATGCTGGTTTTTTTATCCAAAGGGCTCTCAAGACAGCTTGATATAGCAATCATAAGAACTCCCTGTGTGCCATGCTTTACTTAATTTTAATTAGAGCAATCCCCTGAGGAAACAGTGCGCAGTGTTGGCATCACTGTGCCAAATTATTGCTGAGCATCTACTAATCGTCATGCAGTGCCTTAAGGTATCTTCCTGAATAGCATGCAATTGGTTGATTTGGGCAGCCATGAGATCTAACTGTAACAGCTGTGTTTATAGCGCTCTTGCTAAAGTTGATCAATAGGATAGGGCAGCACATAGACTTTCCAATTGAAAATGTTTTAGTGGAATAGAAGCCTGCAGTCAAAACATTGGCTGCTTGTTTCAAATCAATATGTAAAATGCTATTCAGCCTCTCCACCAACACTTATTAGATCTGTTGTCCCCCCGTAGGGTGGCCAGATCAAATGAAATAACAATAAAAGACACATCTAGTACAATTCTCCTATCAGACTCTACACTGGTAATGTACCCTTGGTTCCCTGGCCCACAGTTCCTAGCCCATTTTCCCCCTTGGCTCCTCTTTCCTTCATTTACATATCTCATTCACCCAGTGCTTGAGTGCCCCACTTCCTTGGTTGATACAGCATGAGACTCTTAATCTCAGGGTTGTGGGTTCGAGCTCCTTCAGAATTCCTATCCCTCAATAGCATACAGCCTTTCCTGATTCACACACCATTGTGTTTCTTCAGAGCCCACTTTTTCATTGTGCCCTTCTTGACTTAGTGCCCTTTTGCCCCTTTTCTTCAGGACTTCTCCATCTTCTCTTTCTTCAGCTTGCTTAGCTCTTGGCCTCCTGTCCTTTCTTCCCTATGTCCTGAGACGTCTTCAAGGATTTTTCCTTCCCCTCACCAATGCTAGAGTGCAAAATACTTTGTTCCCTGAGCAACTGAACATTTTGTGCTAGACCAGCTCAGCCAATCAGTTCCCAAAGGTTTCACTGCCAGAAGTGCTATGCAGTATAAACTGTTGTATATTATTGAATATAGACATTTCTCTCAACTAAGTTAATAAAATATTTACTGTACTGAAACACCACCACCTAGGACTTAAGTGGCGCCAATCACCTTGCAAACTGTATCTCAAATATATTTTAAAAAAATTCAAACCTAGGATCAGCTGATGGGAAAAGTATGAATTAGGACACTGGTCAGCCATATTGTTGTGAACAACACACAATTCAAGGGAAATGGGTACACACACAGAAATCATACATTCAGAGACAGACTCCTTCCTGATACACCTTTCATTCTGCTGTGATAACTCCTGCAGCCACTGCAAAATTCTGAGAAGCAAGGAATGTTCAGGGCAATGGGTTAGGAAAAAGTACTCTCCACAAGAAGATGATCCTGGGTAATTGTACCATGGTGCAGGTAGCAATTTGACCGGACTCCTCTTTTACAGCTTATTTTTACCCAATAGTTCAGTTGTCCCCAACAACAGCTTCCAAGAACAGTGGTGATAGCGTCTTGGTTTATTCCCCCACTTTTTTTTAATCTGCATTTTAAAAAATAAAAAATAGTAAAATATTGAGTTGTGTTGACTTCTGCTTAGATAAATTTGAAAGCAACTGAATAGAATGAAATATGTTCGGTGATAAAGCTTCACTGCCATAATTCTCAATGTGGACAGCTACTGAAAGGCTCTCACATAACTAAGTCAATAAAGATTCTTTGTTGAGTTTATCTATAAAGATGGCCTCTTCCTTTAGGAAAGAGTAGCTAGAAGCTGTTTTGAAATTAGCAATCATTTGGAACGATTCCAGGGTTTTCGGTGGTTTGCTCAAGGGAATCTCATTTGGTGGAATCTTCTTACACTTTATTAGTCACATCCACCAGTAGCTCTTCTTCCTGAGGCTACATTAAGAATAAATAAATAAACTTACAAAAGCTTCAAAGCATAATTAGACTTGGGCCTAGGGAAGTATGCCAGAGCACACAATATAAAATGAGGTTATAAAAGTATTTCCAGAATTGCCCACAGAGTCTCGGATACCAGGCAGCTTCTGAAATGAAACAGGCAGGAAAAATACGCGGAGTGTTCTCTTCCAAGAGCTGGTCTATATGGGAACCAAAGCAACATCCCTGTAGTGAATTCTCACCTCCTTGCCACAAGGTGTACAAGTTCTAACAGAGCAGGCATCATGTAGTGGCTATCCTCAATAGCAATATGCAGCAGAGGAGCAGCAGAGGGAGAGGATTACATTCTTCAATCTCCTCCATGATCACTACTTCAGGGAAGGAAAGATCGTGCCATGGGAATGCCTTTGGGGGTGGAATTTTTAGGAGCAAATGAATGTGTAGGCTTAATTCTGGCTCTACAGCCTTCCTCTGAGCTTGTATTCCTCTCCTGATTTCTACATGGTTACTCCGGTCCGCTTTCTTCTGTGCTACGTTGCATTCCATCGTCCCACATACCCTTGGCTGTCTATGTTGTTGATGCTGCTCCATGCAAGTTTCCTACCATAGCCGTAGCCCAGGATGACATCTTTTGAAGTTCAAAAGAGAAAGGTGAAGTAGATTACAAAAACAAGATGCATCTTGTGGCTACGCTGTAAGTAGCCTAGAAACTATAGCAGACTCTCTCTGTGATTTTAAAGTAATCTCTATGGGGTTCTCAAAGGCCTTCAGTAGTCAGGTGCTATTTTCAGCAATTCATTCTTTCACTACTTCTAGCACCAACCAGACTTGGTTACTTCACTATCCTGTTTTGGCACATGCACTTTTAAAGCACATGGGATCACATTTACTAAGTTGTGCATGAAAGCAGATTGTACAAATTCAGCATTTATTTTGTAAAACATATAAAATTAAAAGTGTGAGGAAAGAAGCGTGCACAACCAACCACTGTGCCAATTGGGTAGTGAGGAATACACCTGAAAAGAAATTGGACAAAAGTGCTGATTCTACATAGACACATACATACACAGAGAAAGAAAGGGAGTGGTGGGCCTTCAGTCAGCCATGCCACATGGGAAGGTGATCCCAGCTTCCCTGTCACATAGTGACTGAACGGACACCATGCAGAGCTTTGCAGAATTTTAAAGCCATCTGTTGCAAGGTGCCCTTTCTGTACCAGGGAGATTGCAGATTATTGCAGATTATTCTTATACCAAAGGTTCCTGTACATTCATAGAACAATAAATTGGCAGTATAATTTTATTAACAAGTAAGCCCAATTGGGTTCAATGGGACTCATTCTCTTGTTAAGCGTGTCTAGGATTGCAGCCTAAATTATGTTCCTTAAGTCTTATTTAACTTTCTACACTTAAATCTGCCAGAGTATCTGCTTTTGGGGAAAGTAATGAGTGAAGACCATATGTTGAGACTGGAAATTTAATTTCTAATAATTCTGCTGCCTAAAATAAGACAAGTCCTCCCCGAACACTTCTTGAGCAAGTCCCAGAACTACAGAGGTTGATAGGAATAAGAAAATTGCTTGTCAGTGCAATATATGGCTCCAGACTTTCCACCAACACAATATTTTATTTTTTCTGATTAAAGGCACAATCCAGTTAAAGACAGTTGGGAACTGTCTGATTAAAGACTGTTGGGATTGCTAATGCTTCAATGGGAGCATGTTTCTCTGATTCCGCATCTTGCTAAAAAAACAGACAGACACAGAAGCTTAGTGGTTAAGTGGGAGACTTACATATAAAAGGCTTGACACTGCTGTGGATATGTTTGTGCTGTTTGAGGCCTGAAGAAGTGGCAAAAGTTTTACCACACTCTGGACAAGCATGCGCACGAGCCCCAACGTGCTGCGAACGAATGTGTCTCTGGAGGTTGCTGGGGTCCGTGAAAACCTGCTAGGAAATGAGTACTGATTAAACACGAAACTTTGATGCAAACAAGGAAAAACAACAACACCGGCAATTGCATAAGACTATAGTCAAACCAGGAGGCATTGCATATGGAATAGGCAAAAGTTGGCTTTTTAAAAATAGTTTATGTGAGTTCAGTTATGTAAGTGAATTAAAAGATAGAAGAGGTGAGTTTTAAAGCCTCTTTAAAACAGCATCAAGCACATTTAAGTGCCCTGGCTCCCATACAACTCTCAGGGGGTTTGGGAGGATGCCATAATGGTTAAGCCAGTTTCAAAGTGGTTTGAAAATGTGTAGAAGTACTAAAACATCTCTGCAGTTTCATTTATTTTGCATGTTTAGCTTCACTGAGGGTATATTATTTAAGATAAAATACATTTTAGAATTTATAAGCCGTATAGTAACAATAACGGCTATTTTTAGCATAATAAAATGTAAAAACGGCAACAAGCAGGTGTAAATATTAGGTTGGATCCTGCAAAGGATACTTAGAGTAGATCCACTGAAATGTGACTTAGTTAGACATGACTTTCAATAGATCTAGCTTAAGCAAGGCTAAATCTGAATCTAACCTTTTGCTACTTTTGTTGTCATCACCATTACCATTCCAATACAGTTTGCAGCTATTCACTTCTTTCTTAAACCCCCAATCCTGTCTGTTTCTGCTATTCCTAAACCAGGTCCCTACACAAGTAATACTCATGGTTTTCTAAGAACTGCAATGTCCTGACTGTCAAAGCTTGCCCAGTTTCGTTAAGCAGAGAAAATGGAGGATGGGTTGGGGCAAATGAGCAGTAATTCCTGACTATTGGACTGTAGCTCCCTAGGGGGTTGAACCAAATACATATCGCTGCATGTTGCTGGAATCCTAAATGGATAGGTCCCAGAAATTCTCTCCATCACCTTCATAATCTCAAGTGTTTGCTTAGCCTTCATAGAAACAAAACTCAGCAAGCATTTTCTGCAGCACTATTCAAATATATTTCAGAACAATGTCATCAATAAGACCAATTGATAGTTATTAAATTTACTAAAAGTTTCTGCCATGCTCACCCATCCACCTCTCATGTTTCATTTATGGCATTGAAACCATAGGCACAGGCCATTTTTTAAATCTGTATTTTCCACAAACAGATTTGTGCTCAAAGCAGTTCACATAAGAGCAGACAGTCAATACCATGACACAGCATCTTATAAACAGAGCTATTTGTCTTTTACAATGTCATATATGCAGATTTTTCACTCAGAATCTGATCCCAAAAGCTGTATATTGGGTGGTATTATTTCCCTTTCGTTATATTGTTCAAGCAATGAGAGTAAACAGCTGACACAACACAATGGCTTAATAGCCGCAAAACTCTATACAACAGTATGCCAACAAGCCCTAAATCCTAGTTTCAGTAGTCACACAAATAGTTTTGGCATTCAATCAGTTGCATTTCCCTATTGGTATATTAAGAGTTCTGTTATGTTAGATAAGAATTAATAGTCCATCTGACTGAAAACCATCAATGGATTTCAGTCCCCTTGCTTAGGCGGGTGTGCTCTCTACAACATCAAAGTGACCCCATACATGCAAAATATGTACCAAGCTCTGAGTTAGATGTTACTATCAGCAGCTTCATGTGATGCACTGAAACATTTCAGGCTGCAGATGGTAGAATCAAGTTTGAATGCTCTCCCACATTAACAAAAACATGTTACAGCACATACAAAACAAGCACACACAAAAATGTCAGGGAGAAGGTTCTAACCTAGCCTTCTTGTGGGCATCTTGCCTTACATATGCAGGGAATCATTTTGTACTTGAGAGAAGCTTTCAAATCTGATCCCCTACCTGTTGCCTGAAGTGGGCCAGTCCAGTGGAAACTTCATTGCTGAAGCCAGTCCTAAGATGCTCAAAATGTTACTCTACATATCATAAGCAACGATGCATATACAAAATTCCAGGCACCCTACAATTTCACTGTACCTTGGCACAGTTTTCGCATTCATAATGCTTCCCACTGTCATGGGACATCTGGTGGCGTATCAAGTTGGATTTCCAGTTAAAGGCTTTGGGGCACTGGTCACACTTGTACTCCCTCTCTTCGGTGTGCGATAGCATGTGCTTTTCTAAGCTGCAAAGATACAAGAAGAAGAGGCTCAGTGAGATGGTGACTAAAGGTTTTTGGAACTACATAGACCTTTTCCTGTTCCAGGAAGTGAAAAGACAGGAGTCTGTTTCAGGAAGAGGAATCAGGGAATCAAAGCAGTCATAGAATAAGAATCTCCACTCCTACGATGAATATCACCCATAGGATTGCACAATGTTAGTCACAGTCAGAGTAGATTTATTGAAATCAATAAACTTTGAGGTTACAATGTTTTTGCTTAGGAAAAGGACACATAAGACGGGGAGTGATAGAGATGGTGGTTATCAATGGCTACTAGTCGTGGTGATTATGTATTACCTCCTGGATCAGAGGCGATGTGCCTCTGAATACCAGCTGCTGGGCAACACAAGCAGGAGAGCATGCATATCTTGCTTGTGAGTTTCCTACAGGAAACTATGGGACTACCGGTTGACTACTGTGAGAACAGATTGGCAGACTAGAATATGCACTTTTTGTAGTTGTTAAGTGGTGCAGCTGCTAATTTGGACTATTCACTGGTTCAACATACTTAGTGATAAACTTAATCCATATTACAAATGTTTCAGTGAATCAAACCTTAGAAGCAGTTCTTGCGAGGAGTAAGAACCTCTCAATGTGTGTGCAGCACACTCAGCCAATACATTGCTATGTCTTTCTCAACATATGAAATGGCCCTTAGGAGATGATACACTCTAGAAAGAGAGGCTCTCGCTGCCTACTGATCCAGTGGCATATGGCTTTTGCAGCGATATCTTATTTGACTCAACCAAAACATTAGAGTTTATTGTCTTTTGGGCAACAGGTGAAGGCCAGGCCTTTACATTTTTAAATTATATTTTACAATATAAAATAATTTTTATTATATTGTAGCTTTTTAGATTTTTCACCTGACTTAATACTAACATATTTTGCCACTCTGCTTGGTTTCCTTGTAATTTTTAATTGGACTGATTGTGCTTTTAATGTGTGTTAGCTGCTTTAAGAGCCTTTGGATTGAAAAGCAGGATTAGAAACATTCCAGATAAATAAATAATAATATTCTGCATCTGGTGTAGAATCCAATCTGTCACTGTTATGTGTAGCTATGAGTCATGCTTCTCGTCTTATTTAATGTTACTGTTTTCTTTCATAATATTTCACATGTAATTTACTATTACTACTACCATTAATCCACAACATAGATTTAAAATGGTGTTTGGCTGTCCCCCCCCCCATTAATTACACATACACCAGCTTGCATATACTGTATATTCACAATTCCAATTGCCACCTGAACATTTTTTTGAAATAGAATATTTTCTCTATATTCCTTTTTCCTTGAACTGTTTCTGTCATGTATTGGACTTTAAATAATTTAAATGTTTTTCAGCCAGGCTGACGGTTCTCATTTTTCACCCTCTCCCTCTCAGTGGCAGAGCAATTTATGATTTGTCTTTTGCTGATATTTTTTTCTGGCCTTTGTTCTGAGCCTTTAATACCCTTAAAGGCCTTCCCCAAAGAAGAGTTTTCTAAGCACGAGTAATGCAGAGTTGTCATCCATCTGTTCCTAAAATCCAGACATCTTCCCTCAAGGTTGCATTTTTGCTGCAGTGATATTATACCGGTAGTTTCCCAGCAGTGGATGTGCTCACTTATCCAAGAGAACCCTGGCCTGAAAATGGTTTCTGTTTGTGCACTGACTTTCAAAACCAGACACTGCCTTCATAATTAGCTGGAACTTAAAATAATTTAGATGAAAACAGCAGCTATAAATCACCAACTTTTACATATTTATTCCTTGTTCTTTAGCAAATACTCAAAGTGCATCTCTGACCTCTTCCATCACCACCAACACTAGAAGTGTAGATCTTGCCAGCTTTGTAGCTTTTGACCTCTCTAGGCATTGCATACTCACTGAGCACAGCAGGGACATTTCCTCCTATATGAGCTCCTCCTCACACTTGAGACCATTAGATCAGTTCCCTTCCCTTTTTTGTGTGAAATCTGTATTAGACATGACCAGGAACCCCAGGAATGTAGAACTCTATTTCTAAAAACATCAATACAAATTCTGCACTGCTGTCTTTTGGCAAACATGGGTAATTTGTTTGTTTGTTTGTTATGGATCAACACCTGTTGACTGGTTTACACACTGTCCTCTACTGTGTTGTAATTCTTCACTTTCTGCTGTTGGCTTATTGTTAGTTTTTGTTTGAATCACTTTATGTTTTCTTATTGGAAATTTTATTAGCTATTTTTAAGTTGTAAACTGCTATGGAATTCTCTAAAGATCATCAGTTACTAAACATTTTAAAATTTTAAAATAGAAATAAAATAAATAAATTTTGAAATAAAATAAAGATTGATTTGGGTCTTTCGTAACCACCCAGGGGTCCTTTAACTTTTACCATGTATAGTATATATATGTATATTATATGGTGTTTGTGTATGTTTTGTTTTTTTAAAAATATGCCTGTTCCTACCTTTGCACATCAGAGAACACTTGGTCACATTCTTTGCACTCTTGAATGTCATGCATATCATGGAGGTCATTCTCCTTGTCAAGCTTTGGCTGAAATTCCTCATCCACCATCGAAAATGCTGAGTGAGGTGTGCTGCATGGGAATTTCTGATGGTCCACGAGATCTGCTTTGGACTCAAACAGCTGGTCACAGTCCTCACACCGATATTGACGCTCCTCTGTAAAGCAAATCAGTCATTACTCTCAGTGGCCTTCGACCAATGCAAGAGGATAAATTTGCTCTAAGTGCTCATAATTAGGGAACTTTCTGTATAAGTTATTTGACAATCTGCCATAAGAAATTGCTGACCATGAATGTCTGGAGCCATAGGATCATGTAAATAGTCTTCAGTCTTCATGAACAGAAGGAGCTCTTCTCCAGCTTCAATGTCTTTCACCACTCTGTAATATATCTGACAGAGAGAATGGCAAGTGAGTGACAAGAAGCACACAGTAACCAAGAGGGTATTTTCTACATATATGTTGCAGCAAAAATATGAGGTCATATTGGCCATGTTGGTGGCATGGTGTAAAGGAGTGGCCACAATTCAGTGGTAAAGCACATTTTTGCATGCAGAAGGTCTCATTTAGTTCCCTGCACTTTCAGGTAGAAAAAGGGTCCCAACCAACTTTGCTGGGAAAGTCCTCTGTCTGAGACCTTGGATTGCTGTTGCTAATTAGGAGTGGACAGCACTGGGCCAGAAGCACAAATAGTGTTACTCAGTAGCAGTCCTGAAGCCAAAATAATCTGGCAGAAGATTTATCCCAATAGCTGTTATTCCTATGCAAAGAAAGCTGTATTTCCATCAAGAAATATGCTCAGGAGCAAGCTGTGTGACAAGCAAAGTATTATTAATGCTTGCTGACAATTCACAAATCTTCCTATAATATGGGCTGTACAGGCAATTCATTGAAAAATAAAATTCCTTACTGAAGTGCCAACTGAGGAGACAGGTATATTCAAATGCAGTCTTTAAAAAAAATAAAAAATAAAGACACACCACACACAAGGATCAACCTTTCTCCTAGTTACACCAGCAGGGGGTGAGTGATAATTCCATTGGGCAAATAGGTAGGAAGTCAATAATAGAATGACAATCCAGTCTGTATTATAAGCATTAGCATACACCAAATTAATCATAAAGAACAACTGCAATGCCTTGGGTAAGCACATAGCCAGATATCACTCAAAGTTTACTGCGCGACCTGATCCACAGGGATGTGCAGAATTGTTCTGCACAGCTTTACTTGGTTAAGCTTGTATTTCCAGGTTAGTCCTGGTAGATATACCTAGGATCGCAGTCTTAGCTTCCTGTGTGAAAAGTAAAACTCCACCTAAACAGCCCCATCAAACATCAAAGCATCATTTGCACGTTTGAATTTGCAGCCTGTAGTGAAGAAGGAAGGAAACCTAACCTGATGGTTATGCTCTGAAAAGGAATAGGAAGGACAGCGAAATCAGAGCTAATTCCAGCAGTGGGGCAGGTGGGGCACTGGCTGAGAGCCCAGGTGCTCAGAGGGGAACCTCACTGGTCCCAGCCCTGCTGGCTGCCCTTTGGGGGTCGGAGAACCTTATTTGTGATCCCCAAAGGCCTTTAAAGGGATGACTACCTTCTTGTTTCACTCAGAACCTACACTATGGGGAAATGTTCAAAGAATATATCTGAACTAATTCTAAAAGCATAGGCTACCTCTGCTCATTTATCAAACTCAAAGCAAGCTTTCTCCTTTACTTTTTTAAAATAATTTTGTGACAACTCTTAATACTAGGAGGATACAACAATGGGGAGGGGGGTTCAAAAGAAACAACTACGGTATTTTGAACGCTTGTCGACCTAGAGGAAGTTCTCAGAGACTGTAGGGAAAAGGCAGAAGTTTCAGTGACCCACACCAATGGAAAAAAATCCACATTGCTCAAAACTATTGACTCTATGTGCACGCAGTTCTTACACAGTTCCAGTAGGTGGCTCTAAAACCCAATTGTTTCTTTTATCTGGAAAAGCTTGACCACAACTATGTGCTGGGAGTGGATCTACAAATACCTTAATGAAGAGTATTGCATTACTCCAGGTTTGTTTGCTTCTTTCCTGCCCCCACCTTTAAAAATGCAGCATTGTTGTTTTTCTTTTTAATACAAGCAGTAATACAACCACCTGAAGAAGCCGAGTCATATATTGTCGAGTGAAGTTGGGATAAACAGAGAACAAACTAAGGCCACATTGTGGCTGCCTCTCCAAAGGCAAAAGCTCTAAGAAAAAAAGCATTAATCATACAATGTGTAGGCTGCTGACTGTTAGCTACGCACCTTCCCCATAAAAGTAGAGATTTTGGGCTTCTGGAGTTTCCACTCCCACTTCTGTCAACTCCCTTTTCCTCCTTTAGTTCTCCAAAGTAAGAGCTATCTCAGCCAAACCATCTTTTAGGTTTATAATCTACATCCCCCCCCCCCGCCCCCATCGCCCCTTTCCACACACACAAAAGACAAATGCTTCCAAGTAGCATGTTTCATTCTGGAAATCTATTTCCCCTTAGAACACAATGGCATTCTCTCCACAATCTGAATTACCTCTTTTGTTGGCAGCTCTCAAAGGTTTAAGTTATTAGCTTCCTTTCCAACAGCATGCTGACATTTGAATGGTGACATATTAGAACTTCACAGCAAGGTCTCGCAAAGAAAAACGCTGCCTTAACACGTACACCAAAAAGCCTTCCTCCCCTCCCCCATTTTATTTTTAAAGGAAAGGAAACACTATGATATTGCAGATTTTTTTAAGGTCTAATCTGTTCGGCACAAACCTGCACAAATTAAAAAGGAAAGACAACAAGCCAGCTATGCCTTTTGTTGTTTCTCATGAATTTTGGCTCATCTTAAAATTTGTCTAAAAACTAATGGGATATGAAACATAGGCACTCAGCACAACAAGGCAATGTGTTTCTAGTCAAAAGTGAGCATAAAGACATTCTAGACTTTAAAAGCTGGGAGGGGTCAACAAGAAAGGCTAATCACTGCACCACCCACAACACAGCAAAGACGATTTTGATTCCTGACTGCAGCCATTCGAAATAGCTGGGGTTATGATCAAGCGGCAGAAGTAAATTTGTCTGAGTTCAGTCTAGTGGTGGTCAAAATACACAACAGGCTTAGTGTGGACAGAAGTAACAGGTCAGTGAAACACCATGGCTGCCATGTTAATTGGTCCCTAGCTTACTTGGGTTGGGGACTGGAGACTAACTTGACTGATTCACCAATTTACATATTGCATTGTAAAGGAAGCCTAAAGGGGCCCGTTCTCAGAATCAGTAAACTTACACGGAGGAGTGCGTATGCATTGACATTAAGATTAATGCTGAAATCTTTTGCATACTTAGCCAAGTTCCACTGAGATTTACCTCTGAGTAAACAGGAACAGAATTGGGCTACATGACACTGATCCAGCTAATTGCTCGGGAAAATTTGTGTGTGAAGTGGGGCAAGTTTCAGTCCTCTTCCCACTAACCCACCTCACCTCTTCAGTGTACAGTGGCCAAGTGATGGGGGGGGGGGCTTGGACTGCTCTTGTGTTCTTCACAGCAATTTGACTGGCTAGAAATCAGCAGCTGAAGCTTTCCATTGCAGGGAGATGTCTGGTGATCAAAATGCTGTTAAAGGCACGGCTACAGGGGCATATTTAAAACCCCTGCATGCATGTTGCAAGAAGTAAAGGTAAAGGAGACCTCTGACAGTTAAGTCCAGTCACGAATGACTTTGGGGTTGTGGCGCTCATCTCCCTTACTGGCCGAGGGAGCTGGTGTACAGCTTACGGGTCATGTGGCCAGCATGGCTAAGCCACTTCTGGCAAACCAGAGTAGCACATGGAAATGCCGTTTACCTTCCCACCAGAGCAGTACCTATTTATCTACTTGCACTTTGACATGCTTTCTAACTGCTAGGTTGGCAGGAGCAGGGACTGAGCAATGGGAGCTCACCCCGTCGTGGGGATTCCAACCGCCGACCTTCTGATCTGCAAGCCCTAGGCTCTGTGGTTTAGACCACAGCACCACCCGCGTCCCGTTGCAAGAAGTACCTTCTGAATAATCAGTTTCACTGAAATTATTGGGACTTAAATACAAGTCAGTATACTTAGGACCAGAGTACTGTATAGAGAATTAACCCAGAGTAACTAAAATAATGGGTTGCTTTTTCCTTTCAGAGACTCATACAGGTGAAACTCAGAAAATTAGAATATAGTCGAAAAGTGCATTTATTTCAGTAATGCAACTTTTTATTTTTAATTTTTATTTTAATTTTTACAAATGCTTTCTTTTGGAAATTCCACAGTAATAAAACAAATAGTTACAATAAAACAAAAATAAACATCACTATTACATTTCATTAATTACATTCCATTTATAATTGACCTGCCTAACGACAAATAATTACAGTTACAACAAATAAAGGCTTGACATATCTTGCTTTGCATGTCATGCATCTATCTCATATATTGGTTTCACCTTTTAAGTTGTGTTACTGAAATAAATGCACTTTTCGATGGTATTCTAATTTTCTGAGTTTCACCTGTAGAAGCTCAATTCACCATTCAAACATGCCTGGAAAAATTAAGAAACTTGACCTTTTACCACCCTGTAACAAATTTAAATATGCAGAAAATGCATGGCTAAAATGGGTTAAAGGGTAATTAATCTGTTACTAGATCTGTATTTGCAAATAAAACAAAGTTTAATGCAATTAATGTTATAAAGAGCCTACCCAATAATATTTGTTATGTTTAAGCGATCTTCTGACCCCTCTAAAGGTATAAAGGACCCCTAAACGGTTAAGTCCAGTCAAAGGCGACTATGGGGTGCAGCGCTCATCTCACTTCAGGATGAGGGAGCCAGTGTTTGTCCACAGACAGCTTTCTGGGTCATGTGGCCAGCATGACTAAACTGCTTCTGGCGCATGGAGTACTGTGACGGGTACCAGAGCGCATGGAAACACTGTTTACCTTCTTGCCACAGCAGTACCTATTTATCTACTTGCACTGGCATTCTTTCAAACTGCTAGGTTGGCAGAAGCTAGGACAGAGAAACGGGAGCTCACCCTGTCATGAGGATTCAAATAGCTCACCTTCTGATCAGCTCTGCACCTGTACCCTGCCCAGCACAGGAGAAGATGAGCTTTGGAGTAAGGTATGGGCAAATCTATAGGATCCCTACACCCAACAGGGACACAGTTTCTGAAATAAACACTATTATGGTACACCTTATTCACTCATTTCCCTCCTGGTTTGTGTGCATATTTGATTGGGTCAGAAAAACAAATATGCAAAAGTCTTTATTGCTTTCTCTGTCTCTACTCCCCCCACTCCACCTTTCTGAATCACCAAATATGTTAATGTTTCTCATGCAATTCAGCTGGGAAATCCATGAAGCAGTTCCTTAGTTTTTGTAGTTAATATGCAAAAGTCATTTTCATAATGTATCTGATAGAGTGAGAGACAGCGAAAGAATGTGACAATCACACTAGTGATTTGGAGTACACCTTTGGGACTTTTGAAAAGGTGACTGAACATGAATGGCAAAACAGAAGCACAGTTAAATAAGCCCAAACTCATTCTCAGCTTTAACTTGATATTTATTGGGCCTTATGAAAACAAGAGTAAAGTAGAGCAAGTCCTGCTGGAGCAAGGGCAAGCCTTCTGCATGCTTCCCCATACAGCTCTGATAATGCACCTCAAGCCTACTCTGCAGCCCGTGCCCACATAATTTTCTCATGAGCAGATACTGCCAATTGTGACAAATGATGCTGTGAGTTGGTGATGTGGACTTTGATTCACTGGGGGCCAGGTTGGGACAACCAAATTCATTTGATCCACGGCTGAAACAGATTTAAGTAAGGCCAGCTTTTAAGTCCTGCAAATAAATCTGATGTCAACATCGCACGCACTGAATATTTGCTTTAAGCAACACTTGCTTTTCCATTTATTAAGATAAATGTATTTAAATCTGACTTTTCTCCAGATCTAATGGCCTTGGTGCAATTGAAAGGGAATAGTAGGTTATGGGCTGATGAGCCCAAGACACGACTGAACTGCTGACTTACAGAGTGTAGGAAGAATGACGGCAAGATGTACAGGTTGTATGCAATAGATGGTCTTCCTTTTGTCCTTCCTTTGGCTTTTAATTTAAGTACCAAAGGTTAAGAAGTGGAGTTTATAGTTGTCAGAAAACAACCTGACTCCTGAAAGGTATTGGGTTGAGTAGCAAGAAATGTCTGTCTGCCGATTAACCTCCAATAGGCCATTCGCACATGCAGATCATCACTTGATATCTTGCACAATCAATGACCAGAGATGCAGCTATGAATTAGCCCTTCGTGACAATGCTGTTGCTCTGGTTTTTATGTCCTGTCATCTAGCCTTATGTACACAACATTGCCTGGGGTGGCAACAGTAGCTTGCTGCTCTCATGCAACAACCTTTGAACCATTTGGGCCCATTCAGGGCCAGCCTTGCCACACAGCAGAGTAAAGAAACCTGGCAGCACGAGGGGGAAACAGATGAAGGAGGGCATTGGTATCTGAATGGTGCTGCAAGACTTAAAAGTTGGTCAGAGTGGTGGGGGGTGATGCCATCTGAACTCCATTTCAAACAATGAAATGGCTCTGACTGGTTCCTGTGAAGTTGTGCAGGCGTCTTGTTCACAGGTTGCAAATTGAGAAGAAGTTCTTCTTCTGACAGAGAGACAGAACTAGGAAGCCTTCCCTGCTTCACTTTTAAGGGACAGGACTCCTCTTTGGGCTGCTGTCAAGCAAGTCACTGTCTGCAATTTTGAAACTAATGCTATTTTCCTTTGCTATCATGTAACTGACTGAGACCAAAGAGCAGATTTTAAGTACAATGTACCAGCGGCTTAACACACATACACACATATATGGAGATTTTCAAACAAATTGCACATGAAACAACATAGGATCCTTGATCTCTAGATTAGGGTAGAGCAGCAGCATACGCATTGCAAGGGTGGAATGGGGCAGCTAATTAACATACAGTACTCTAATTTCATGCAACCGACATCCTTTCTGTTGCAATCATGTATTACATTCTGCTTTACAGGAGACACTAAGAAGCTAAAACACTTCCACGTTTTTCCCCCCTTTGAAACTGAGATTGAATGCATTTTTGTAATAAAAGTAAAAATGTGTCACCTAATCACAAAACTTCAAGCACATAACGTTAATAGCTGTCCTATGTATTCGACCCAAGGTCCATCCAGTTCTGGATTCTGCTTCCAAGGAGGGCTGGCCAAATGCCTCTGGGAAACTTGCAAGTGCAATAGGCTTCCCCAAGTGCCTGGAACAGAGCAAGGCTATTGCCTTCATGCCACACGGTTGAGCTTCCCAGAGGCATTTGGCAGCCTTCTGATAATCAACAGTGTACTGCCTCTGAACATGGAAGTTTCATTTAGCTATCCTGGCTGATAGCTATTGACAGTCCTACTATTTCTTGACAAACAAAACAAAAGCACATGTAATATCTGACCTCAAAATGTTTGTGCCAAATTTTATGCTAGTAGAATTGGGGTGGGGGGTGGGGAGAGAGATTGCTGGCCATTTTAATATGGTTGCAATAGGCACTCCTAACGTCACATATGTTTCACTCTTCTTTTTATATAAAAACACACAGAATTACCCTCTTCTGGAAAGCAGGGATATTTTTTTCCTGGACCTGATATAATGGTGTCTTTTTTTAAAAAAATCAAAAAAGCTATGGAAGGACATCAAGTAAAGGAGCCAAAATGGGTCACAAAACTCTGAAAATAAAAGTTTAAAAATTACTTTCACCCTGTATCCATTTTACACGAGCTCTCCATTGTCTCAAAGCTAAACCCAAGTGTATTTATTCCATAGCGTTTTGCCTTTGAAATAGCATTTCTCAATATATGAGTAATATGATTTACTACTTAATGGTAGCCCTGAACTTTCAGTTTTATAGTGGCTCTTAATAACAGTGACCATTACTTCTGTAAGATGACCACTGACATTTCAGACCTCTACAAGGTGCTGGAATTGAGCTTTCTACGTCACAAACAGGCCTTTGCCTCCTTCAGACCATTACACAATAACTCACATTATCTGGTTAAGAAGCCCCCAGATATTAACTTTCAAAAGGGAAAAGGTGCTGGAGCTAAAATCTGCCTTAGACACATACATTCTGAACAATAAACTCAGCCCTCTCATCCCAGAAATGCGGGCCTTGGCTCACTGGTGAAAGAAAGGCACTCTGTATATGTACAGTGATGTGTACTTCCTCCTATGTAGCCTAAGCCATTGCATGTTCACTCAGAAGTAAGTCCCATGGAGTTCAATAGAGCCTATTCCTAACTGTGCATAGGTCGGCAGGCTTCACATTTTTTCTTCTCATATTCCAGGATGGAAGATTTCATAATCTATGTCCTGTTAACGGGGCCCTAGTTCAAATGAAACTCCAAGAGACTGCTGCACATAGCATGCAATCATTATGAATACCTATCATTTTAAGATGGCTTTCAGATTGCAAAATACATTATACTATTTTCATCTTCGCGAGAGCTATGGCAATGATTATTCCAATTTTTACAACTAGAGAAATGAGAGTCAAGCATAAGAATGAATTCTGCTGATAAAGGAGTGTGCAATTTACTCAGACCCCTTGGTGACCACTTGAGCTGTAGCTTCTCTAGCTTTAAGCAAAATAACCTGATCTCAAGGGCTGATCTTCCTAAAATGTGTCTACTCTTTGCAGTCCCTGGCACTTTCATTTCCCCAACTTTCATTGTTCTAATGCTGCTGCACTTATTTTGATTGGAAGCTAACAGGTTTTGGGTTTTTTAAAATAAAGTTTTAGAACCTGTATAAATTATTTTCCAACATGTCTTTATTTTGCAGAGCTAAGGCTGCAATCCTAAACACACTTTGATGCAGTTAAGTCCCAATGAACTCAGTGGAATTTACTTCTGAGTAGACATGTAAACTGCTGAAGACTATGCAGTGAAAAGCTATGCAGGGCATTGTAGCTCTCTAAACTTCTAGAAAAATCCTGTTTACACCCACTAGCTTCTGAAACTTCGCCTGCCATATTGCCTATCTAGACCTCAAGGACTAGATATTTGCTTTAAAATAAAAAGATGAGGTTCTTACCAGGCTGCCAAATTCTGAATTTCAAAATTATATTCCAGAACACACACAGTCCTGTTAATGCAGAATTATTTCTTCCTATCCTATTTTAATTGTACTGTATTCTGAAAATTGCCTTACAACAATGAAATAAAATAACATAGAATAAATGAAAAGAACTGTATTTCAGAATAACAATCGTAGGTATCAATGTAACAGAGCCACAAAGAAAAGCTACCAAATGGCAATATAGTGATGAGGAAGAAAATTTGAAAATATATTCTATTGCCTTTTAGAGGATGGACAAGACTTGGCAGTTTATTTTTCCTGGTTGGGCACTGCAAGTTTTATTTATGTTTAACAGCCTGCATTTGGCATGCATAAAGAATAACAGAAGCGTGAATTATGAAAGACCTTCAACCTATCCAGGAAGTTGTAATATTTGAAATAAAAGAGAAAATGCATTTCCTGAACAATCCGAAAAGAGAGAGAGAAGGATCCTCTCCAGGCACCCCTCACCAACACATTGTGGCCTATAGATATTAGTTCACTTTCCTACAGAGGGACCTGTAAGTCCTCAGAGTGAAAATCAGACCTCCAGGTGTCCCGAGACCTGTCCAAATAAAACAACAGAGCCCTCTGTGTTCCTGCAAGCAGGATGGCTACTGAGTGCAGAATCACTTCTAGGGAGCGAAAGAAGACAAAAGAGTCTCAGAAAGTTTAAACTCCAAAGCTCTGCGCAGCTAGTATCGCAGAGCTCTTCTTACCAATGGCAGTGTGTGCCATTTGCATTCGTGAGAATATAAAGGATTATGAGAAAAAGAGTGAAAACTACTGCCTGTGAACAGAGAAAGAACAGAGCCGATCCCAGTCACCACCTTGCGTTAACACATAACTTTGGGTCCAATGAAAGACTCCTAACTCTGCAACCCTGCTCACCAATGTAGTTGCAACCAGCAAAATGACCTTGTGACCAGGCAGCTACAAGGAAACCACTGGCTCTACCTTAGCAGTAGAACCCCAGGACTGATAAATCCTACATGAGCTTGTACATGTGTTAAGAGGGAGCCTTCCTAGAGTTCAATGCAGTCACAACAGAAACAACCATTTGAGTCTTTTAGTTGTCATACTGTTAGATAAATAGCAACAACAGTTCCTCTGGTCTGGAAGTATCCACAGGTTTCACACAGACAAAATAATGAGACATTGAAATAATGGCCTCTACAGCCATAATGAGGCCACAAGGACTACCTAAGCCTACAGTTGCTAAATCTTCAGGATCATACAAGGAATCAGAGGGGAAAGAGAATGCTAATAGTTGAACCCCAAGACCATGGTGCAATAGAATGTCTATTCTCTGCAATGTTGCAGACGGGAAGCACAAGATGAATGCCAAAAACTGCAATGACCAGGTTTCCAAAGGGCTCTATCGCTGGCCAGCTGAAGTGATGAACAGTGTGATGCTCATTTAGGCATTCACCAATGGCTGCCCTGAACAGCTCAAGTGAAAGACTTCAGGCCCAGGGAAATGGCCCAGAACTCTAGGCTGTTGTCCCCTGGGCAACTACCTGGTTGAAAAGAGCATGCCAAACACTTCCAACTATTACAGAATGGCAAGCTTTAATGATTGAATATTTACAATTAGCGAAATTGACGGGCTGGGTGCGAGGTACAGGTAATCAAAAAGTATTGAAAGAATGGATCATCTTCAGAGAATACCTAAAAATGTACAACACTAGTAACTCATTACTGGCAGAACTAGAATGATATTAGTAAGGGTAAATGAATAAAGGGATAAAAGGTGAGGAAATACAAAAGAATTAAGCTCAATAATAATAAACCTGTGAAAAACAAACAAAAAAACAGGTATAATGGAAAGGGTTGGAAGTATCGATTGTTTGTGGAATTCGAACATATTTTTAGATATTATTTGGATGTAAATATAATTTATATAATTTCAGTTTTGCTTTGAGTTACAATTTAACCAGATATGAAGCACAAAAATATTAATTTGTATTTTGTATTTTATATTTCATTTTCGAAGATCTGATGTATTTTTAAAATTTTGAAATAAAGATATTTAAAAAGAAAGAAAGAAAGAAAGAAAGAAAGAAAGAAAGAAAGAAAGAAAGAAAGAAAGAAAAGAGCATGCCAAACCATCAGGCATCAAGGGTCAGGATCAGTCTCTGCAGCTCTCCAGACAAACTCCGGTCAGAGCCAGACCACCAATGAGGTGAGGTCAAGCACCTGGCTCAGGTAGCAGAAGCACAAGAGCTGGTGCCCTGCCTGCTCCACTGCTTCTGCCACTCCCACCCCCTCCACTGCTTCTCCCACTCCCACCCCCTCACTGGTGAGAGGGAGGAATTATGCCATGTGGCATTGCTTCTAGTCTCTCCCAGCTCTGGGGCAGAGAAGTGGTAACACCTTGAGGAGTGCCCTGGTTCTCGCTGAGTTTGGGGAGAGCTGAAGCGTTCCTGTGTGCAGTGTTGTTCATCTCACCACCACCACCACCCAGGGCAGAGAAGAAGAGCAGCAGCACTCTGAGGAACGGCCCAGCTCTCAAGTTCGGGGGGGGGGCATTCTGACAATAGGAGCAGGGGCAGGGAGTGACAAATTATCATTTCAGGAGATGTAGGGAAAAGTCTGAAGGGGAATGCTATACCCCTGAGAAAGGGGTATTTATCAGAAGAAGAAAAGGTGGGAGGGGAGGAAAAAGATCACAAAACTGACACAAAACAAACACTAGAAAGTGTATCTGAAGAAGTGTGCATGCACACGAAAGCTCATACCAAAATATAAACTTAGTTGGTCTTTAAGGTGGTACTGAAGGAATTTTTTTATTTTGCTTCGACTCAGACCAACACGGCTACCTACCTGTAACTAAAACACTAGAAAGGATATAGATGAGAAGGCAGGATTGGTCTGGAAAGAGGGATAACTCCTCTCTGGAGAGAAAGCAAAAGGCTTCAGAAAAACCTGCCTGATCCTTCTAGTAGGAGGCACTATCCCTACCAGAAATGCCTCTGGCATCCTTTCTGCCCTAGGGTAGGCACGAACATGCTATAAAAAGAGTAATAAGGATGCCTTTGAGCAGGTGCAGAATGCTTTGCCTTGGAGCACTGGGATAAGAAATAAAAAGCAGCACTTTCAAGCCTGAGATTGGGCTATCAAGCAACATAACATTTCCAGGATAGTTCGAGATTGGGCAGGTCTTAAGGTATTAAATTCAGTAGCCAGGCTTCAGCAGGTTTTAGTCCCATGGCTTGATTTCAAGAGGTCAGCCCTGGAGCACATTATGTAAGAATACAGAGCACATGTGGGCCTATGAAATTGCCCAACACTCCCAACTCAGAGACTTGGCTTGTTTCTTTACATAGTCCATCTAGAATGAGTAGCTTATATTCATTTCACATTTTCTCCCAAGTAATTAAGCCGAGCACAGGAGTGCATAAAGGATATGGGTGTTACTGTTACAGCAAGTGAAGGAAGGTGGCTTTAAAGTTTATTATTGCTTTGATAACGTAAGACCTATCAACAGAACCTTCTCCCAACTTATCTCATTAAATGTACAAAGCTGAGCTGTCATACGGTATACATACACACCTTATGCTGTTCTCAGCATAAATAAAATGCTAGGCTTTGAATTTATAGTAACCATACCTTTCCGTTACAGCTATTGTCTCTTAAAGTGCAAGTTCTCCATTTTTATCACTTGGGGCATAGTAGTGTAATAATATTGTAAGGCTTACATTCCAAAGTAGAACACCTGGATGTCTTGAGATTGAAAGGATGCTCAAATGTTCTCCTCCATCCCCCAACTCTTGAGATTACAGTCCAAAATTATGTCTCAACGTTTATCGCCTGCTATGATTAAAACATCTCAACATACTGGAATGTGTTTACTGCTTGTCCTACTCAGAGTAGACCCATTGAAATTAGTAGGCACAACTTAGGTTCCTAAATTTCATTGGGTCTACTGTGAGCAGAATTTAATTTACTGGTAATACAGCCCATTTATACCTGGGTAGACCAGAGGCAGGTACAGCCAAAACTAGATTGCATTACATTCTCTCCCCACCCCCCCTGCACAAACAGTGCTCAGTCACATTAAAGTCAGTAATATACAACCCTAAACCTGTTTATTAGAAAAGTTACTTTAAGTAAACACTTATATGGGAACAGAACAGCAGCCTTAGATGAATTTTCAAATGTTTATCACTCTACTCAACCTCCATGATCTTAGAGTGTTGACTTGTAAATCATGTAAATGAAAGTATGATACATCTCACCATAGTGGAGAAGGCTGTGGTCAGGTGATCTGTATAATATCCAGGTGTTAACTGTTAACAAGCCGTTTCAAGGTCTCTTCTGATTCTTTATCTTTAAATCAGACTTGAACCAAATCTCTCTTCTACTAGAGGAATGTCTTATGTAAAGTAGGGCACATGGCCACCCTTTGGAATCGTCCCCCTGCATGCTTTCTGGGGTTTCCTCCAACCCTGTCCCTGCCCTACCCAGCCCAGCCAATTTGAGGGAGGAGAAGGGCAAAAAAAAAAAAAAAAAAACACCCAACCCACCCATTTATCTAGCAGAAGGCCTCAGATTGGCTTCCACTAGTGGAACTATTTGGCCCTTTGAGTACAATTTTCAGTTTCTTGTAGGGAAGTTTAAGCTTTAAAAGTGTGTAAGCCACGAATCACTTTTTTTAAATTCCCCTTTTTCATTTGCAATGCAAATACAAAGCCTGAACCAGGGGCAGGGAACCTGTGGTCCTCCAAATGTTGCTACACTACAACTCCCATCATCCGACCTTCACCATTCCTTATCCTAGCTGCAGCTGATGGAAATTGAAGTCCAACAAAACCTGAATGACCACAAACTACCCACCTCTTGCCTAAACTGATCAGCATGTACTGTCAGATTTTTAAAAGCTGTCTCCTGCTTTTTAACATGTATTAACTCACACTTCTCCCAAAGGGGCTCTTTTTAGTGACACATGAAAATTCTCAATGCATCACTAGAACTCCCTGTACTACAATGAATGGGATATGAAGGGGATGGGGGAGAGATAACAGGGCTGGCATTCCTTCTTATCCATTCAAAACTCAGAATTAATTTGAGCTGAAGGGATTGCACCTCATATCTCCTTAGGGAGGCCCTTTTACACTTTGCAAATCATAGACGGGGCCGGGGGGGGGGCAGGACTGCCTCAGTGCAGCGGGAGGCTAACTTGGGCTTTGGTACATGTTGTCCTTCTGTCCTATCATTAAATGACAGGGAAGCAGATCTCTGTGGAAAATGGGGCCACACTCAACTCTTCCTCTTCCTGTGGTGAATGGAGGCTCAGTCCACTCATCCACACAGTTCAGAGCCTCCTGCAGTCTAAATGATATCATCGTAGGGCTAAGATTTCAACAGTCTGCCTGAAACAGCAAGCTAGCATGTTGACTTACAAGTAAATTGTTTTGATTTGTCTCTCCCGCTTCCCCAATCCAATGCTCCTCTGCTGTATGTTGTGCCCATGGAATACAAATGCTCAAATACTGATCTGAGGGGGGTGTGTCCCATTTTCTTCCTACCTCAGACTCAGATCTTCCTGTAACTGCTGAAATGCCGTGGGAAGGAACAAAAGAGCAATGAAATGAGAGGGATGCAACCTCAGGGTATAACCTCAGACATTGGGGCATTGCAGTCTGTTAGCAGCCCGTGTTAGGGCTACACCACCTCTAGACAAACAGGCTGACTTATAGGATACCCAAGTGTGGTTGTGTAACAGCAGTAGCAGAGTGGGCAAATTCTGAAAACAGTAAACCAAAGCTCTGAATTTCTCACACACACAAAAGAAGAGAGTGGTACAGTCACCAACTAAATGAGCTGGATAGACTGGACAGTAAAGAGCAGACATCAGGTCTTCGCTGTAATACAGATGAACAAATGAGGCAGCCCCCATGTCATTGCAAAGAAGTCTGGGTCTTATGAGTGCTTGGATGGAAGACTGCCTGGGAGCCCCATGTGCAGTGCCATTATGGAAGCAAGGGGGGTGGGGAGCCATTTAGGGGTCTATAGAATCAGAGTTGTAGAGTTGGAAGGGACCTTGAGTATCATCTAATCCAACCCCCTTCAATGCAGGAATATGCAGCTGTCTCATAAGGGGGTCAAACCTGCAACCTTGGCATTATCAGCACTACTCTAACCAGCTATCCAGGCCAATTATGTGAACATTTAATTCCTCTTTCAGATATTATACAGAAAGCTTTCACCCTATCCTTGAGAAGGGGTGAGATTTCCTCTCAAATACTGGGGTCTCAGCTATACAGCTGCAAATAAAATGTTTTAATGTGTTTTAAGTGCAATACACAATGTGACACTAGATGGTGATGGTGAGCCTTATGGAAAATTCAACGTATTTTTAAAAACGCTTTTTTTAAAAAAAAGCATTTTCAGAACAGTTTTTATATATGTGTAGATTCCACCTGGGTGAAGTTAGATATTCATACAAAAAAGATAGTGTAATTTCTTGCATATGTCCTTTCAGAGTGATAAAATGCAAGTTACATGTGTAGGTGTGACCTCATGAGGGCCAGTTAGTTCTGGAAAATATAATAGGCCAACTTTGACAGGAACATCACTTGGTTACCCAAAAGAAAGGCAAGGACACAAGTGACACATGATGGCAGCATATTTGTCTGTTGCGTAAGTGACCATTTTTTGCTTGGCATGGGAAGCTGAGTTATAAAAGCCAAAATGGATGTGTACATGCACAGGATGTTACCATTCTTTCTAAGTCCCACATTCAAAAAGACAAGGGCAGGATTAAAACAAAACTACAGAAACAAATGGCAATGAAGATCATGCACATTTGTTCTTGCAAGACATGTCTCAGAATGGAGATTTTCCTCTCAACATGCAAGTCTGTACCATATCCTGTTCCATGTCTCAAGTTTTAAGGCTCTAATTCCAAATTCCTCCTACACTGACCTTCATGGTCATCATCACCCTCATGCCCTACTTGGGCACTTCCAAAGGTATTTGGCTAGCTGCTGTTAGAAACATGATGCTGAACTAGACTGAAAGTGGTCTGATCCGGCAACACAATTCTTCTGTTCTTAAAGAATAGCAAAGTGACACAGTAGGAATAAAGTACTCCATGTGCTCACCACAGCCTATGCAAGTTTGCTGCACCTACTTCTGTGAAATGTTTCAGCTCTGTGGACATAATCAGTTTAGGTTATGTCTGCACTATGACTCATGCTATAGGAATTATAGTATGGAAACATATCCTTGTTTCTTTTCTTTCTTTTTTTAAAAAAAGCTGTATCGTGGTACGGGATAGGTCTGCATCAACCTTAATCCAACAGCATCCACCCAACCTGACACAATTTCCAGTCCTGAGCATGCCATGATAAGAATTGGCCAGCCACTCATCAGTATTTATGACAATTTCAAAACCACACCATCTCCCAAACTTGGCTGCAGGGCTTTTACAAGCAGGTACAACACTCTAAAAACACAACACAATAAAACTAGCAGGATAAAATAGTTGAAATATAAAATACTGTATATGAAAACCAGATTATAACTGCTGCACAGCAGTTTGACAAAAAAAAAATATATTAAGCATTTCTGGGAAAGGCTGAGAGTTTCACGATTCTCCAAAGACAAAAGATTTGGAAAGTTGTAGAATAGCCCCCAGAACCATCTCTCAGCCTTGCTTTGGGGACTTGGTGAATGGATATTATTGCCAGGGAAGTGCTTTTGATTGATTGATGTAAAACAAAAAGGAGGAGATGGTAGATATGATCATTAAAGTATATGGAGTCCCAGCATTCAGGGCTGATTGCATGACTGACCTGCTGGAATGGGGCTTGTTCTGAGATGTAATGAAAACAGCAGCATATAATATTTTGTGCTACTGAGTTTGCTGTTCTGATTTAGTAGCTTACTGTATATTTTTTATAATGATCTTATCTTCTGAAGTTCTTCAATTTATATCCCACATTTCCACCACTGAATTCAGGGTGGCTATTTTATTTTCACAACGACCCTGAAAGCTAATTATGCTGAGAAACAATGGCTGGACCCCAGCTCACTCACTGAGCTTTGTGGGCAAGTGAGGGACCTAAATGCAGATTCTCCAAGTCAAAGTTGTAGCAATTATATCACAGTATCACAGTGTGTGTATTCGCTAACTGCTTTGGACAATGTATCTGAAAAAAATTGTACAGACATTTTAAATAGTAACCAGTAAAACAACTTCAGGTCATATCCAATTGTTTTTTGATCATCCTATTATGCTTCTTCTTCTGTTAACTTCAAAGCTTATAACATACCCACAAATGTAGAGGTCAAAATCTGATGCACACTTATTTAAGAGTACTGTATGCTCCATTCAGCACACTGAGACTTTTTTTTCTAAGTAACAGTGTATAGAATGGCCCTGCACATTAACAACTTATTATTGTTATTAGCAGAGGGAATCCTACACTAATTCCCCTCCATTTCCTCCCCTGCCCTTGCCTGCTCAATGTGCCTTGTATCTGGTGTGGCAAGCCAGCTTTTATGATGGACAATTGTTTCAGTCACCATGATATACCATATTTTTCCGTGTATAAGACTAGGGGTTTTTTTTACCCCCCAAAAAAGGGTTTAAAATTGGGGCTCGTCTTATACACACGGGTAGTGCTGAGGGGTGTTTTCTTAATTTGGAGTCCCCCAAAATAGGGGCGTCTTATACATGGAGGCATCTTATATGTGGAAAAATACGGTATATTTCACCGTTTGAAACGAGGATACAACAACCATGTCAGAGAATACCAGTTTTAGTTTTGCTGATTGTGGTGTAAACACCTGTCCATATGCAGTGTGACATTGTTGTTGTTGTTTAGTCGTTTAGTCGTGTCCGACTCTTCGTGACCCCATGGACCAGAGCACGCCAGGCACTCCTGTCTTGCACTGCCTCCCGCAGTTTGGTCAAACTCATGTTCGTAGCTTCGAGAACACTGTCCAACCATCTTGTCCTCTGTCGTCCCCTTCTCCTAGTGCCCTCAATCTTTCCCAACATCAGGGTCTTTTCCAAGGATTCTTCTCTTCTCATGAGGTGGCCAAAGTATTGGAGCCTCAGCTTCACGATCTGTCCTTCCAGGGAGCACTCAGGGCTGATTTCCTTAAGAATGGATAGGTTTGATCTTCTTGCAGTCCATGGGACTCTCAAGAGTCTCCTCCAGCACCATAATTCAAAAGCATCAATTCTTCGGCGATCAGCCTTCTTTATGGTCCAACTCTCACTTCCATACATCACTACTGGGAAAACCATAGCTTTAACTATACGGACCTTTGTCGGCAAGGTGATGTCTCTGCTTTTTAAGATGCTGTCTAGGTTTGTCATTGCTTTTCTCCCAAGAAGCAGGCGTCTTTTAATTTCGTGACTGCTGTCACCATCTGCAGTGATCAAGGAGCCCAAGAAAGTAAAATCTCTCACTGCCTCCATTTCTTCCCCTTCTATTTGCCAGGAGGTGATGGGACCAGTGGCCATGATCTTGGTTTTTTTGATGTTGAGCTTCAGACCATATTTTGCGCTCTCCTCTTTCACCCTCATTAAAAGGTTCTTTAATTCCTCCTCGCTTTCTGCCATCAAGGTTGTGTCATCTGCATATCTGAGGTTGTTGATATTTCTTCCAGCAATATTAATTCCGGCTTGGGATTCATCTAGTCCAGCCTTTCGCATGATGAATTCTGCATATAAGTTAAATAAGCAGGGAGACAATATACAACCTTGTCGTACTCCTTTCCCAATTTTGAACCAATCAGTTGTTCCATATCCAGTTCTAACTGTAGCTTCTTGTCCCACATAGAGATTTCTCAGGAGACAGATGAGGTGATCAGGCACTCCCATTTCTTTAAGAACTTGCCATAGTTTGCTGTGGTCGACACAGTCAAAGGCTTTGGCATAGTCAATGAAGCAGAAGTAGACGTTTTTCTGGAACTCTCTAGCTTTCTCCATAATCCAGCGCATGTTTGCTATTTGGTCTCTGGTTCCTCTGCCCTTTCGAAATCCAGCTTGCACTTCTGGGAGTTCTCGGTCCACATACTGCCTAAGCCTGCCTTGTAGAATTTTAAGCATAACCTTGCTAGCGTGTGAAATGAGCGCAATTGTGCGGTAGTTGCAGCATTCTTTGGCACTGCCCTTCTTTGGAATTGGGATGTAGACTGATCTTCTCCAATCCTCTGGCCATTGCTGAGTTTTCCAAACTTGCTGGCATATTGGGTGTAGCACCTTAACAGCATCATCTTTTAAAATTTTAAACAGTTCAGCTGGAATATCATCACTTCCACTGGCCTTGTTATTAGCAATGCTTTCTAAGGCCCATTTGACTTCACTCTCCAAGATGTCTGGCTCAAGGTCAGCAACCACACTACCTGAGGTGTACGAGACCTCCATATCTTTCTGGTATAATTCCTCTGTGTATTCTTGCCACCTCTTTTTGATGTCTTCTGCTTCTGTTAGGTCCTTACCACTTTTGTCCTTGATTATGGTAATCTTTGTACGAAATGTTCCTTTCATATCTCCAATTTTCTTGAACAGATCTCTGGTTTTCCCCATTCTATTGTTTTCCTCTATTTCTTTGCATTGCTCATTTAAGAAGACCCTCTTGTCTCTCCTTGCTGTTTTTTGGAAATCTGCATTCAGTTTCCTGTATCTTTCCCTATCTCCCTTGCATTTTGCTTGCCTCCTCTCCTCCGCTATTTGTAAGGCCTCGTTGGACAGCCATTTTGCTTTCTTGCATTTCCTTTTCCTTGGGATGGTTTTCATTGCTGCCTCCTGTATAATGTTACGAGCCTCCATCCATAGTTCTTCAGGCACTCTGTCCACCAAATCTAAATCCTTAAACCTGTTCCTCACTTCCACTGTGTATTCATAAGGGATTTGATTCAGATTGTATCTTACTGGCCCAGTGGTTTTTCCTACTTTCTTCAGTTTAAGCTGGAATTTTGCTATAAGAAGCTGATGATCTGAGTTACAGTCAGCTCCAGGTCTTGTTTTTGCTGACTGTATAGAGCAGTGTGACATAGAGAACTCAATAAACAAAATGTCAAATCTTTCACCTAGTGTCAGGAAAATGGGGATACTTAACAATAATATGTTTACACAGAACTTTATTAAGTAAATTAATCAACATAATCCCACCTTGAGTAGAATTCAAGGTAAATTTTCTTACTTCTTCTACTACCAGTTTTAAAAGAAAAACAACAACAACGAACAAAAGGAGTTGGCAGAAACCACTGAGTGAATTACAGCTTAGCATTTTCACTGTAGGCATCTTTAATCCTCTCTATTATTTCTTAAATGCTTGCAAAGATTATAAGATAATCTCCCATCAACAAATTTCTTTTCACTTAGAAAGAACGGCATGCTTGTCTGATTGTGCCTATTAAAGGCTAGCTGTCCAAGTTCTTTCATTGTGCACTGGCAAGTTTTGAAATGACTTAAGATTTCTGAAAACTTCCTTCCAATTTTAGGGCATCTCAGGACACAACAGAAGTTTAAAGCAAGAGTGGTCAATGCAAGGCCTCTGAATATAATCCATGCTGCCTCTGGAAAACATTTATTCCTCCCCCCCCAAAACAACAACAACGATTTATTTATACCCCGCTCATCTGGCTGGGTTTCCCCAGCCACTCTGGGCGGCTTCCAAGTAGACATTCCTTCTACTAGAGGAATGTCTTATGTAAAGTAGGGCACATGGCCACCCTTTGGAATCGTCCCCCTGCATGCTTTCTGGGGTTTCCTCCAACCCTGTCCCTGCCCTACCCAGCCCAGCCAATTTGAGGGAGGAGAAGGGCAAAAAAAAAAAAAAAAAAACACCCAACCCACCCATTTATCTAGCAGAAGGCCTCAGATTGGCTTCCACTAGTGGAACTATTTGGCCCTTTGAGTACAATTTTCAGTTTCTTGTAGGGAAGTTTAAGCTTTAAAAGTGTGTAAGCCACGAATCACTTTTTTTAAATTCCCCTTTTTCATTTGCAATGCAAATACAAAGCCTGAACCAGGGGCAGGGAACCTGTGGTCCTCCAAATGTTGCTACACTACAACTCCCATCATCCGACCTTCACCATTCCTTATCCTAGCTGCAGCTGATGGAAATTGAAGTCCAACAAAACCTGAATGACCACAAACTACCCACCTCTTGCCTAAACTGATCAGCATGTACTGTCAGATTTTTAAAAGCTGTCTCCTGCTTTTTAACATGTATTAACTCACACTTCTCCCAAAGGGGCTCTTTTTAGTGACACATGAAAATTCTCAATGCATCACTAGAACTCCCTGTACTACAATGAATGGGATATGAAGGGGATGGGGGAGAGATAACAGGGCTGGCATTCCTTCTTATCCATTCAAAACTCAGAATTAATTTGAGCTGAAGGGATTGCACCTCATATCTCCTTAGGGAGGCCCTTTTACACTTTGCAAATCATAGACGGGGCCGGGGGGGGGGCAGGACTGCCTCAGTGCAGCGGGAGGCTAACTTGGGCTTTGGTACATGTTGTCCTTCTGTCCTATCATTAAATGACAGGGAAGCAGATCTCTGTGGAAAATGGGGCCACACTCAACTCTTCCTCTTCCTGTGGTGAATGGAGGCTCAGTCCACTCATCCACACAGTTCAGAGCCTCCTGCAGTCTAAATGATATCATCGTAGGGCTAAGATTTCAACAGTCTGCCTGAAACAGCAAGCTAGCATGTTGACTTACAAGTAAATTGTTTTGATTTGTCTCTCCCGCTTCCCCAATCCAATGCTCCTCTGCTGTATGTTGTGCCCATGGAATACAAATGCTCAAATACTGATCTGAGGGGGGTGTGTCCCATTTTCTTCCTACCTCAGACTCAGATCTTCCTGTAACTGCTGAAATGCCGTGGGAAGGAACAAAAGAGCAATGAAATGAGAGGGATGCAACCTCAGGGTATAACCTCAGACATTGGGGCATTGCAGTCTGTTAGCAGCCCGTGTTAGGGCTACACCACCTCTAGACAAACAGGCTGACTTATAGGATACCCAAGTGTGGTTGTGTAACAGCAGTAGCAGAGTGGGCAAATTCTGAAAACAGTAAACCAAAGCTCTGAATTTCTCACACACACAAAAGAAGAGAGTGGTACAGTCACCAACTAAATGAGCTGGATAGACTGGACAGTAAAGAGCAGACATCAGGTCTTCGCTGTAATACAGATGAACAAATGAGGCAGCCCCCATGTCATTGCAAAGAAGTCTGGGTCTTATGAGTGCTTGGATGGAAGACTGCCTGGGAGCCCCATGTGCAGTGCCATTATGGAAGCAAGGGGGGTGGGGAGCCATTTAGGGGTCTATAGAATCAGAGTTGTAGAGTTGGAAGGGACCTTGAGTATCATCTAATCCAACCCCCTTCAATGCAGGAATATGCAGCTGTCTCATAAGGGGGTCAAACCTGCAACCTTGGCATTATCAGCACTACTCTAACCAGCTATCCAGGCCAATTATGTGAACATTTAATTCCTCTTTCAGATATTATACAGAAAGCTTTCACCCTATCCTTGAGAAGGGGTGAGATTTCCTCTCAAATACTGGGGTCTCAGCTATACAGCTGCAAATAAAATGTTTTAATGTGTTTTAAGTGCAATACACAATGTGACACTAGATGGTGATGGTGAGCCTTATGGAAAATTCAACGTATTTTTAAAAACGCTTTTTTTAAAAAAAAGCATTTTCAGAACAGTTTTTATATATGTGTAGATTCCACCTGGGTGAAGTTAGATATTCATACAAAAAAGATAGTGTAATTTCTTGCATATGTCCTTTCAGAGTGATAAAATGCAAGTTACATGTGTAGGTGTGACCTCATGAGGGCCAGTTAGTTCTGGAAAATATAATAGGCCAACTTTGACAGGAACATCACTTGGTTACCCAAAAGAAAGGCAAGGACACAAGTGACACATGATGGCAGCATATTTGTCTGTTGCGTAAGTGACCATTTTTTGCTTGGCATGGGAAGCTGAGTTATAAAAGCCAAAATGGATGTGTACATGCACAGGATGTTACCATTCTTTCTAAGTCCCACATTCAAAAAGACAAGGGCAGGATTAAAACAAAACTACAGAAACAAATGGCAATGAAGATCATGCACATTTGTTCTTGCAAGACATGTCTCAGAATGGAGATTTTCCTCTCAACATGCAAGTCTGTACCATATCCTGTTCCATGTCTCAAGTTTTAAGGCTCTAATTCCAAATTCCTCCTACACTGACCTTCATGGTCATCATCACCCTCATGCCCTACTTGGGCACTTCCAAAGGTATTTGGCTAGCTGCTGTTAGAAACATGATGCTGAACTAGACTGAAAGTGGTCTGATCCGGCAACACAATTCTTCTGTTCTTAAAGAATAGCAAAGTGACACAGTAGGAATAAAGTACTCCATGTGCTCACCACAGCCTATGCAAGTTTGCTGCACCTACTTCTGTGAAATGTTTCAGCTCTGTGGACATAATCAGTTTAGGTTATGTCTGCACTATGACTCATGCTATAGGAATTATAGTATGGAAACATATCCTTGTTTCTTTTCTTTCTTTTTTTAAAAAAAGCTGTATCGTGGTACGGGATAGGTCTGCATCAACCTTAATCCAACAGCATCCACCCAACCTGACACAATTTCCAGTCCTGAGCATGCCATGATAAGAATTGGCCAGCCACTCATCAGTATTTATGACAATTTCAAAACCACACCATCTCCCAAACTTGGCTGCAGGGCTTTTACAAGCAGGTACAACACTCTAAAAACACAACACAATAAAACTAGCAGGATAAAATAGTTGAAATATAAAATACTGTATATGAAAACCAGATTATAACTGCTGCACAGCAGTTTGACAAAAAAAAAATATATTAAGCATTTCTGGGAAAGGCTGAGAGTTTCACGATTCTCCAAAGACAAAAGATTTGGAAAGTTGTAGAATAGCCCCCAGAACCATCTCTCAGCCTTGCTTTGGGGACTTGGTGAATGGATATTATTGCCAGGGAAGTGCTTTTGATTGATTGATGTAAAACAAAAAGGAGGAGATGGTAGATATGATCATTAAAGTATATGGAGTCCCAGCATTCAGGGCTGATTGCATGACTGACCTGCTGGAATGGGGCTTGTTCTGAGATGTAATGAAAACAGCAGCATATAATATTTTGTGCTACTGAGTTTGCTGTTCTGATTTAGTAGCTTACTGTATATTTTTTATAATGATCTTATCTTCTGAAGTTCTTCAATTTATATCCCACATTTCCACCACTGAATTCAGGGTGGCTATTTTATTTTCACAACGACCCTGAAAGCTAATTATGCTGAGAAACAATGGCTGGACCCCAGCTCACTCACTGAGCTTTGTGGGCAAGTGAGGGACCTAAATGCAGATTCTCCAAGTCAAAGTTGTAGCAATTATATCACAGTATCACAGTGTGTGTATTCGCTAACTGCTTTGGACAATGTATCTGAAAAAAATTGTACAGACATTTTAAATAGTAACCAGTAAAACAACTTCAGGTCATATCCAATTGTTTTTTGATCATCCTATTATGCTTCTTCTTCTGTTAACTTCAAAGCTTATAACATACCCACAAATGTAGAGGTCAAAATCTGATGCACACTTATTTAAGAGTACTGTATGCTCCATTCAGCACACTGAGACTTTTTTTTCTAAGTAACAGTGTATAGAATGGCCCTGCACATTAACAACTTATTATTGTTATTAGCAGAGGGAATCCTACACTAATTCCCCTCCATTTCCTCCCCTGCCCTTGCCTGCTCAATGTGCCTTGTATCTGGTGTGGCAAGCCAGCTTTTATGATGGACAATTGTTTCAGTCACCATGATATACCATATTTTTCCGTGTATAAGACTAGGGGTTTTTTTTACCCCCCAAAAAAGGGTTTAAAATTGGGGCTCGTCTTATACACACGGGTAGTGCTGAGGGGTGTTTTCTTAATTTGGAGTCCCCCAAAATAGGGGCGTCTTATACATGGAGGCATCTTATATGTGGAAAAATACGGTATATTTCACCGTTTGAAACGAGGATACAACAACCATGTCAGAGAATACCAGTTTTAGTTTTGCTGATTGTGGTGTAAACACCTGTCCATATGCAGTGTGACATTGTTGTTGTTGTTTAGTCGTTTAGTCGTGTCCGACTCTTCGTGACCCCATGGACCAGAGCACGCCAGGCACTCCTGTCTTGCACTGCCTCCCGCAGTTTGGTCAAACTCATGTTCGTAGCTTCGAGAACACTGTCCAACCATCTTGTCCTCTGTCGTCCCCTTCTCCTAGTGCCCTCAATCTTTCCCAACATCAGGGTCTTTTCCAAGGATTCTTCTCTTCTCATGAGGTGGCCAAAGTATTGGAGCCTCAGCTTCACGATCTGTCCTTCCAGGGAGCACTCAGGGCTGATTTCCTTAAGAATGGATAGGTTTGATCTTCTTGCAGTCCATGGGACTCTCAAGAGTCTCCTCCAGCACCATAATTCAAAAGCATCAATTCTTCGGCGATCAGCCTTCTTTATGGTCCAACTCTCACTTCCATACATCACTACTGGGAAAACCATAGCTTTAACTATACGGACCTTTGTCGGCAAGGTGATGTCTCTGCTTTTTAAGATGCTGTCTAGGTTTGTCATTGCTTTTCTCCCAAGAAGCAGGCGTCTTTTAATTTCGTGACTGCTGTCACCATCTGCAGTGATCAAGGAGCCCAAGAAAGTAAAATCTCTCACTGCCTCCATTTCTTCCCCTTCTATTTGCCAGGAGGTGATGGGACCAGTGGCCATGATCTTGGTTTTTTTGATGTTGAGCTTCAGACCATATTTTGCGCTCTCCTCTTTCACCCTCATTAAAAGGTTCTTTAATTCCTCCTCGCTTTCTGCCATCAAGGTTGTGTCATCTGCATATCTGAGGTTGTTGATATTTCTTCCAGCAATATTAATTCCGGCTTGGGATTCATCTAGTCCAGCCTTTCGCATGATGAATTCTGCATATAAGTTAAATAAGCAGGGAGACAATATACAACCTTGTCGTACTCCTTTCCCAATTTTGAACCAATCAGTTGTTCCATATCCAGTTCTAACTGTAGCTTCTTGTCCCACATAGAGATTTCTCAGGAGACAGATGAGGTGATCAGGCACTCCCATTTCTTTAAGAACTTGCCATAGTTTGCTGTGGTCGACACAGTCAAAGGCTTTGGCATAGTCAATGAAGCAGAAGTAGACGTTTTTCTGGAACTCTCTAGCTTTCTCCATAATCCAGCGCATGTTTGCTATTTGGTCTCTGGTTCCTCTGCCCTTTCGAAATCCAGCTTGCACTTCTGGGAGTTCTCGGTCCACATACTGCCTAAGCCTGCCTTGTAGAATTTTAAGCATAACCTTGCTAGCGTGTGAAATGAGCGCAATTGTGCGGTAGTTGCAGCATTCTTTGGCACTGCCCTTCTTTGGAATTGGGATGTAGACTGATCTTCTCCAATCCTCTGGCCATTGCTGAGTTTTCCAAACTTGCTGGCATATTGGGTGTAGCACCTTAACAGCATCATCTTTTAAAATTTTAAACAGTTCAGCTGGAATATCATCACTTCCACTGGCCTTGTTATTAGCAATGCTTTCTAAGGCCCATTTGACTTCACTCTCCAAGATGTCTGGCTCAAGGTCAGCAACCACACTACCTGAGGTGTACGAGACCTCCATATCTTTCTGGTATAATTCCTCTGTGTATTCTTGCCACCTCTTTTTGATGTCTTCTGCTTCTGTTAGGTCCTTACCACTTTTGTCCTTGATTATGGTAATCTTTGTACGAAATGTTCCTTTCATATCTCCAATTTTCTTGAACAGATCTCTGGTTTTCCCCATTCTATTGTTTTCCTCTATTTCTTTGCATTGCTCATTTAAGAAGACCCTCTTGTCTCTCCTTGCTGTTTTTTGGAAATCTGCATTCAGTTTCCTGTATCTTTCCCTATCTCCCTTGCATTTTGCTTGCCTCCTCTCCTCCGCTATTTGTAAGGCCTCGTTGGACAGCCATTTTGCTTTCTTGCATTTCCTTTTCCTTGGGATGGTTTTCATTGCTGCCTCCTGTATAATGTTACGAGCCTCCATCCATAGTTCTTCAGGCACTCTGTCCACCAAATCTAAATCCTTAAACCTGTTCCTCACTTCCACTGTGTATTCATAAGGGATTTGATTCAGATTGTATCTTACTGGCCCAGTGGTTTTTCCTACTTTCTTCAGTTTAAGCTGGAATTTTGCTATAAGAAGCTGATGATCTGAGTTACAGTCAGCTCCAGGTCTTGTTTTTGCTGACTGTATAGAGCAGTGTGACATAGAGAACTCAATAAACAAAATGTCAAATCTTTCACCTAGTGTCAGGAAAATGGGGATACTTAACAATAATATGTTTACACAGAACTTTATTAAGTAAATTAATCAACATAATCCCACCTTGAGTAGAATTCAAGGTAAATTTTCTTACTTCTTCTACTACCAGTTTTAAAAGAAAAACAACAACAACGAACAAAAGGAGTTGGCAGAAACCACTGAGTGAATTACAGCTTAGCATTTTCACTGTAGGCATCTTTAATCCTCTCTATTATTTCTTAAATGCTTGCAAAGATTATAAGATAATCTCCCATCAACAAATTTCTTTTCACTTAGAAAGAACGGCATGCTTGTCTGATTGTGCCTATTAAAGGCTAGCTGTCCAAGTTCTTTCATTGTGCACTGGCAAGTTTTGAAATGACTTAAGATTTCTGAAAACTTCCTTCCAATTTTAGGGCATCTCAGGACACAACAGAAGTTTAAAGCAAGAGTGGTCAATGCAAGGCCTCTGAATATAATCCATGCTGCCTCTGGAAAACATTTATTCCTCCCCCCCCAAAACAACAACAACGATTTATTTATACCCCGCTCATCTGGCTGGGTTTCCCCAGCCACTCTGGGCGGCTTCCAACAGAATATTAAAAATAGAATCAAACATTAAAAACTTCCCTAAAAAGGGCTGCCTTCAGATGTTTTCTAAAAGTCAGGTAGTTGTTAATTTCCTTGACATCTGATGTGAGGGCATTCCACAGGGTGGGCACCACTACAGAGAAGGCCCTCTGCCTGGTTCCCTGTAACCTCACTTCTCGCAGTGAGGGAACCGCCAGAAGGCCCTCAGAGCTGGACCTCCGTGTCTGGGCAGAACGATGGGGGTGGAGATGCTCCTTCAGGTATACTGGGCTAAGGTCATTTAGGGCTTTAAAGGTCAGCACCAACACTTTTAATTGTGCTTGGAAACATACTGGGAGCCAATGTAGGCCTTTCAGGATTGGTGTTATATGGTCTCAGCAGCCACTCCCAGTCACCAGTCTCACTGCCGCATTCTGGATTAGTTGTAGTTTTCAGGTCACCTTCAAAGTTAACCCCACGTAGAACGCATTGCAGTAATCCAAGCGGGACATAACTAGAGCACGCACCACTCTGACGAGACAGTCTGCGGGCAGGTAGGGTCTTAGCCTGCGTACCAGATGGAGCTGTTAGACAGCTGCCCTGGACACAGAATTAACCTGTGCCTCCATGGACAGCTGTGAGTCCAAAATTACTCCCAGGCTGTGCACCTGGTCCTTCAGGGGCACAGTTGCCCCATTCAGGACCAGGAAGTCCTCCACACCTGCCCGCCTCCTGTCCCCCACAAACAGTACTTCTGTCTTATCAGGATTCAACCTCAATCCTTTAGCCGCCATCCATCCTCCAACCACTTCCAGACACTCACACAAGACCTTCACCGCCTTCACTGGTTCTGATTTAAGAGAGAGATAGAGCTGGGTATTATCCGCATACTGATGAACACCCAGCCCAAACCTCCTGGTGATCTCTCCCCAATTGTCCTCTGTGGGTAACATTACTATATGACGACAGAACATAACTTCCTCAGTTGGGGCAGTGGGAATTAATCATGGTAAACTAGATTCAGATTTAGTCTTAATGTTGCCTACTCCTGGTCCAAATGTTCATTTGCTTGCATACAGACATAATAAATTTAACTATGTATGCAAATCAGTATGACTTCCAAATGGTTTACAGGAAATTGTAATGCAACTTGTGAGTACATAGTGCCATTTCTACATATTATACCATAAACAGTCACTAGAAAAAGCCATAGTGGAACTGCTGGTTTCAAGGCAGTTGGGTCAGCAGACTACTGAAACCTACAACCCACTTTTTCCTGTGTAGACTTACTAAGAGCAGCAGCACTGTCCAGAGCACTGTATTCAGGCTAAACTCCCAATCCTAAACCACAGTCAAGAACTCAGTGAAAAATGGACTAACGCAATGCCTGATCATACCCATCATGTACAAGAAAATGCCTCTAAAAGAACAGCACTGGCATCCAGGCATGTATGTTTAAAACTAATTAAATTCAAATATATGTGGATGAGGCTGAATGTAAGCAGTTGTTGGCAGACTTGAGCCATAGAATGAAGCTGCTGCAAATATAAGGTTAGCTTAAATGTATCTTCAATAATACAAAATATTAATTAAATAGGCGGCCTGTGTTTGTGTGTGTAAGCAATGTGTTTCAAAACTATTTAAAGCTAATGCACTAGTGTTTTAAAATAATGGAAGGAACTTGATAAAAAAATTAAATAGTTGCATTATACTTGTTTGACTGTATAATAGCCCTACCATGTTTATTCCCAGTAGAACAAAACCAGGAGTAGTAAAACATGGTCTTTGTAATACAAAGCAAGCTAAAACCCATCTACTAGTCTAATTTTGGCATGAGAACTAAAGATGCATTTCTTATTTTCATGATTCTCCATCATATGAAGAAATTTAGTGTTATATAAATACACGCATAATACATATGTTTTTAATATTTAAAATGTTGCATGCCCCCTTACTGGATTTCAAAAAGCAGTCAATGGCCTAGTTGAAGCTTATGGAGCATTCTGCTATCTTATAATAATAAAAAATGACTTCGCTATAGTTATATTTTACAGTACAATCATAAACTTGTTCTCAATTGGAATTGCTCCCTAGTACGTGCGCTTAGGATTACATACTTTTTTGGGAGTAAATGTGAATTCCCACTCACTGAATTCAGTGGGACTGACTTCCAAATAGACATGCAGAGGATCAGACTGTCAAATATCTACGACTGTAATTTAACATTTCTCTTTTCCATGAGGTTTGGTTTCAATTCTTTCAAGCTTAAACTTTTGTGTTTTTAGGATCAACATCATGCATACCCTTCCAATATGTGCTGGATAAAAACAGGTACGCTTGTCTTATGGCTGATGAAAAAAATGTAGTGATGTACTGTAACACCAGTATAAGCTGTCTACTTCCATGAGGTATGGGGACTGCTCTACTTCCCTTGAGAATTCTGGAAACCGTAACATAAAGAATGTATAATTTACTACCACCTGGAAAACAGCTATTTAAACATTAAGATACCACAAATTTGTACTTTCAAACTGTCTCACACAAACCAATCTCTTCAAGGCTACAGTTCTCCAAATCTCAAAATTCAGTATATATTAATAAAGTTATTGTATCCATTAAAAAAGGGAAAACAAACTTGTATTCAATCAATCATGAAAACCTATGTGAAGCAGACACAAATTTGTTACAAACCAATGAGTGGCAAACTGTAAGAAAGCAGATTTAGTATGCAAAGATACACGCAGACTTGTCCCAAAACACAATAAGAAACTTTTACCGATTTTGCTCAAGCTACTGTCAAGTCCAAACTGATTCCCCCACCCACCCAAAAAAAAATGCATTCCACTGAGAAACACAGATGACAAGATCCTATAGACAGCACACTGTAAAAAACGGTAGTACCCTGGAACGGTGCGGGACGACGACCAATATAACAACCTATTGCACAGTATTTGGAATTCATTATTTGCAAACATCTTGAATTACATACTTTTAAGACTTATTAGACATGACAGGAGATAATAGGACAGCGCTGGGAAATTCTAGATCAACTTTATTGGGAGGGAAAAAGGAATCTATCCCCATCCAGTCTTAAAAGTCCTGTTCTACATCCAATCAAATGAAATATGAGTTGCTCTCAGCATACATGTTTTGACTGCATCCCATTATTCTTGAGCTGTTCATCTTAGTAGGGCTTATTTATATAGTTATAAGAAGGAACCCAGACCTTTTGTAAAGTTGTTCCAAAGTGATGAAACCTGACCTTGGACAAGAAAACGGGTGGGGGGAGGACAGTGGAAGAAGGGAAGCAAAGCACTTTGACAAATAAAAAAAGAAAGGCTTAAGCACAGACAACAGCAAAAAGTTGTTTTTCTTTCCCTAGGTGTTAAATGATAAAGGCTCTGCTGAGTGGCTAGATTGTAAAGGCTGGAGACCTAACTGAAACCCTCCAGCAGTCTAGGGCTCATGTCTGTCTTTCAGTTTATCTTGCCTTCAGCGCTATAAATGTGAATTCGGCCTTGTTTCATCACATTGACAGCAACAACTTTCCCCTGTCCCAGATAAAGTACAGCATTTGCTAATGAATCTGGCAGGTAATTTGAGGTAATTAGAGGTTAACACAATTACTGCTGATCAAGTACTGCTGTCCTTGGTCTCAATAGTTAATAATATATCTCAGTCAACTGGGGTGTTCATTAGGCGATGAGTAGGACTAATTCACCGACTGGCAGGCCTTATTCCTCATGGAGAAACAGAGTGAAACAACAGATCTGGTAAATGGTTCCAGTCAGCTTTTTAAACCTTGTGTTTAGCACTGCATGGCCATACCTATGCTTCCTTGGACCTCCTGAAATGCAAACCAAATTCTCTCTAGCCATCTGCAAATTCTGGATGTATTCTCTCCGTTTTAATGCCTTATCAGAGAGGTTTTATTGTGGTGTGTGGGACTGCCAAGAACCTAGAGTGATGTGTATCCATACACGTTATACGCAGAAAAAGCACCCTTTTCAAGAGTCATTACTTTGCATCTATACACACATAATATCAATTTCACAGTTTGTTTACTTTTACCTCTCCCTTTTTGAGGTAAAACAATGGAGAAGAGGTGTCTCGCCGCATGAAAAGCTCACTTTAAGGCTTGAGATGACATTTACCAACTTATACCTTGACTCCAAACAAGTTTACTTTGAAGTAAAGTTCCAATCATGTGTTTATGATATTAGTATTTGGTGGCCTGTGGCCCATGCTATTAAGCACTAGAATAGATATGTGTAATTGTTGACCATGTAAAGAGATATGAATTAACTTTCAATCTATTTTTCATGTTCCTTGCATATCTTGTGCAGTGTACTACACAAAGGGCAAGTGGTTTTTTCATTTGCAGATTTGAAGAGCAATCAGTTATATAAATATATATCTGCAAATGGTGCAGGATGGTGCAAAAATAAATACCTCTCCAGTGAATTAGGAAAAGAACTTGTTGGCAGTAGTACAGGTGCCATTACCAACTGTGAAAAATGTAAACATTAAAAAGTAACAAGTTCTGTGATGTTAATTCCAAACTGTGTGCATAGGTTGGAGCAAGTGTTACATGTTTTAAACATATTTCTGTTTAAATCTGACATATGTTTTGTTATTTTTAGAACATTATCAAGATGCAAGCCCTTAGCAATTGCCCCCTTAAATCCATTTGGATTTATTTACTAAATTCACTTTCTTTTTCCCAGCCAAGCTTTACTATATGTAAAAATAAATTGAGCACAACACTGGCGTTTCCTTTCTGTAAGCGGCTGCACAATCTCAGGATGGATCATTTTTCTCTGCAAACCAGACTGCAACTTTCAGAATGTATATTTCATTTGCTAATGGCCTTTATTGCTTCTTTACTTGAACCATGTGGTCGGCAAGAAAAACCAATAGTGGCCAATTCTGTTTGCTCAATCTTATATGCCTTTAATATGGAGGCTTTAAGAAGTCAGGGCTTGAAGATATCTGACCCCAATTTGGAAAAGATTTTGCTTGTGTTATTTGTAAATATGTGAAATTCTGCGAAGGGCAGAGCATAAAAACACTAAGTATATCAAGGTAAATAATTTGACTGAAAATAATTGTTTCGAATCGAAACTTTGTGTGTACTTGTGATTTTTTCTTTCTTTTACCCTGTCATGCCAAGGCAATTAAATCAATGTTATAACCAACCTACCCTATTTAGGCTGCAATCCTATGCATGCTTACCCAGGTTACTTCTCTGTAGACATTAATAGGATTGCACTGCTTTTATTGACACCAAATATTAACATAATCCATAGCCCCCTGCTCTAACCAGTTTGGTGTTTGCTTTAAAAGTCAATGGTCCTCAAATCCTCTAACTACATTAATTTTTAAAAATCACATTATTGTATTTATTTTACATTTACAGTACAAGTTAAGCAGAACCTGGAGAAGAGGCGATGCAAAGAGGAATAATACAGCATTATACTGTTTCAAAGCAAAATGTCCTTCATTATTTTATCTGGCTGCATTCCAAAGTGCTATTTAAAGGAACAAATGTAATTAACATCCCATTCCTATACAGATTGAAATTTCCAATACTGTTGTAAATTATCAAGGAAAAAGTGGGAAATGATCTTCAGAAAGAGGGGTATAAAATGTGCAATGAGTGGGAAAATATGCCTGGATATTGATAGGTAGCTGATAGAGGATACTGGAGAAGTACTTTTACACCTTTCTTCACTGAGATTGATACAGAAGAGTATTTCACAAGTTTCAACTTGACAACTGGGTGCCCTATTTGACCAGAAAATTAGCTAGAAAATATTAGCAACAAAGAGGAATATATCCACTTCAAATATGTTTGGGTGATATAAAGATCATGACCCATGATATAAAGATCATGACCCATGCTTGACATAAAAAGGATAAGTGGACAAATATTAGGTGAGACATATACTGTTGCTGCTTTAAAGGCAACCACCACCACCACCCCTGTTCTGCTTTTCGCATCTGTGCTTTTCAATTTATGTACGCATAAACAGCAAATAGACCACACCGTCCACAACTTTTGGTTGGCTGCTATTCTGTTCCCCCCCCCCCCCAAGGATATCATAAAGCTCTTAAAAGTAAGCCCAGTAAATGTTCGCTACATACCTGATCACTTATTTGACATGCAACAAGGTTGGGCTGATTATAGCATCCAGCAAATCTGATATACTTCAGCCAGTTTCCTACATCTGGCTGACTGGCATCAATGCAGAATTTCACATTGTAATACTCATCCAAGATCTAGAAAGAAAAGAATACAAAACAATAAATTGATGTTGTGTTTTGTTTCTTGTTCTAGTTGTACTAATTAAAAAGAAATCCCAGCTCTTCAAACAAACAAATAGGTTTCTTCAGTAGACTTCACAAAAATGATTAGCTCAAACAAGCCTAATAATTAAAGGAGCAATCAATCTATTGTAAGAGCATTCCCCGCAACATGTTTTGTAGAATCAAAATGCTGTGGAATAATCACTATAATAACATATTAAGTGCTGCAAGCTTTCAACACATAAGGGAACAGTCATGATTTTAATCATTTTTATGAAATGTTAACTTGTTAATCAGCAAACAGATGCAAAAATGATTAGCCACATATAAGGTGTTGCCCTTTAGCATTATGTGTGTTTACCATCTTTAATAAAGCCTTTTCCGTTCAAAAGTCTATACTAAATAAAGTTTAGGTTTCGAGGAATTAATTTTCTCCTAATGTCCCATTTATCCCTCTCATATGCAAACCTTGAATCACAACTCTTTAATCAAAGCAAATTGCAGGATTTGGCTAATAATAGGGCCTCTTATGCCACACCAAAGAAAATAAATGCAATAAAATGTAAACACTTGCTCGAAATGTGGCTATGTTCAGCACATGCCCCTAAATGGTTTCAGATATGTGGATAATAAACAAACTTAATGTGATTGCTGGTGGTTACTTTATAAACACCGTCCTATAAGAATAATATTATGGTAACTGGCTAATTATTATACATGCAATTTCACAAATTACCAGCATACAGGCCTAACCTGAGGTTTCAACTGAGCAATATTTAAATTAAAAAAATATACATCCTAAACATTTTCCCTATCTTATGGCAAACATGCTAACCAGTAGGTAGTGGAAAGTTTTTTAAAACTGAAAAAAACCCCAATAAAAAGTGTGTTTGTAAAGAACCGAAAGGGGTAGAAACTGCAGAGAAAGAATTTGAACACATGTTCAGATCCACAGCAAACAGTTCTGGCCTCCAAACTGAATGTCCTGGTATTATTTATCATTTTAGTTCATGAAAACAAATGAAGTTTCCTATCAAGGACTAAACAATCTGGTCTACCAGCTCCAAATCAGTAATTAAATGAACCCAGTGGGAAAGCTGCTTTATCTAGGTCCACCTGAAGGTTAAAGACAAAAGTTGGAGGGCACATTTCCATAGCCCTAGAGCAGTTTCAGCAAAGAGTTCAGGTAATCACCCAGAAGTAGCTTTAGATCATTAACTCCCCACAAACTTCAAGAGGACAAAGCAGAGGGCACAAAGCAAGCTGTACTAAGAAAGTGCCTCTCATGTGTTTTTTTAACCAGTGAGGCACTTAAGAGCAACAAGGGTACCACCAATTTCATTTGCTAAAAGAAAGAGGCATGCACCAAAAGAAAATTTTAAAAAATTAAAAAATGAGACTGCTGGAGATTGCCAGGGGGGAAGTCACTTCAAAGTCAATCTCACTAGGTGAACTAGGTGTTGGGTTCTTTACATACGCAATGGCAAGCACTCTGGTCAAAAATCTTCATTGCATAGGGAAAGAAAATGTGAGTCTCGAAGTCTCACATCCCAAAGTATGAAACTAACCTTGACCCCACTAACCTCACCTCATCACCTGAACCTCCAACTGGGTCACCGGGAAGAAAACAAAATAAACAAAATAAAAACCAGCCCTTTCAGTGGTGGTGTGCAATGACAAACACTTGTTTCCAAAGCAGATTCCTTATGGTGTCCTCGGTTAAAAGAAATGGCCCTGAGATCTGGCAGAAAGTAAAGAAGCAGAAGCAGAAGCAGACGCCTGATTGCAAGGGCCAGTGCTCTTTGATTCGGGCCCCTTTCTGAAACTCAAAGCAGAGGAAAAATAAAAGGTATGGGAAGAAGATGAGCCTTGCTTCCAAGCCCTTGTTTCCCTCTGCACTCAAACCCTCTGACTCCTTTCTCATCCCACAAATTTATTAAGCGATCCAACGGTTCAGATCTCCATACAAAGTTCAGAAGGTAAATTAATCAAGAGAGCTCCGGGAAATGTGGCGGGGGGGGGGGGGAGGCACGTGGAGAGGAAGAAGAAAAAGCTTCCCAGTTCCACACCTAAATCCTTTATATATAATTTGTTTTCGTGTTGACTTCCTTTCAACTCCAACTGTCACCAATGAATTAATTCAGCTATTGAAGTGTAAAGTTCAAGTCCAGGGTTTTAAGTTAGTTTCTCTTTTTTTCCTCCTTTCAGTCGTTGTGTTTGAACATTTTGGTGTACTTTCGGTAGGGACGTAAAACTTATTGCGCTTAACATCGCTCGCTTCCCCTGCTTGCCTCCTTCCTTACCCGATCAGATGTCAAGTGAGTGATTTGCCTTTTTTTCGTGGAATATTCTAAAGTTAACTCCTGTTGGTTATTTTTAAAAGGAAGAAAACATATATAACCCCTCGCTCTGTCTGGAAAGTAAAGCAGAGGTATGGTTGCGACATGACCCCTCCTCAAATATCCTTAAAAAACAACACTTAAAGCCTCTTGAAAAAGCAACAAACGCTCCAAGCCACGTACCATTTATTCTCGTTTTACATTTAATTTATTTACTTCTGAAATAACTGCAGTAACAGTGATACAACAAACCTGCAATTGCAGATGCTGCTCTTTCACTCTCCGCACCCTGCGACTACTACAGCAATAAGGCTAAAGTAACCTTTACCTGAGGCCAAATCTCACCGGGCTTGCTTGCCAAGTATCTCGATCTGGGCCAGCTACATCTTACCTGGGACAGCCAGACAGGAATACCCACCACCCATCCCGGACACGCATCTCGCACTGCCCCCCCGCCCCGTCCCTCTGCCCCAGAGACAGAGGCTAGCCCCAGAGAGATGAGAGCCACTGAGAGCGCGCGGGGAAGGTGGGGAGCCAGAGAAAGATCGCAGTTTAAGGTTTGTTTCTGTTTTCTTTGCAAGTGAACTCTGCAAAGGGGGCTGAAGAAAGAACCCAGGAAAGAGAGAGAGAGAGAGAGAGAGAGAACACGAGAGCGCGCCACCGAGGGAGGGAAAAAGAGAGGCAAGGGGGAAAGTGCCCGGGCCACATGGAAACACACTTTTTGTTGTTGTTGTTATGACTAGCTGGCTTGAGCGATCGTCTGGCAACGGCTCCTCTTACCTTGGCCCAGCTCAGATCACTAGGTCCGCTGCTTCCCAAAACCCCTTCCTTTCAGTGGGAGAGGGGAGAAAAAAAAAGGGCGACGTATTGCAAAATAATAATGAAATAATAACAGCAGAGGCAATCAATCCTTCAGGCAGCTGCCAGCAACATCTCAAGAGGAGATCCGCCCCCCCTGCCTTTGCTTGCACACGCACACACCCCACACGCCCCGCGCTCTTTCGCCTTCGCCGCCGCCGCTCTCCAAAGAAGAGTGTCGCCTCTGCAACCCGGTGGAGTCCCGCAGGCGCAGCTTCCTGACTTGCCTCCTGCAGCGTCCGATTTCCTTCGCCGGCATTTGTTGGGGGGTGGAAGAAAACTTTTTTCCCCTCTCCTCGCCTGAAAACTTCTCCGGGTCCTTGAGGGGGCGCGGTGCTGCTGGGGGTCGTTATTGAGGGGTAGGGTGTGTGTATGTGTGTGTGATATTCAATGAGAAAGAGGCGAGGAAGGGAGCTGCTGGTGGTGGTTGGAAGCGGTGGTGATGCGGCGGCGGGGCGGGGGCCTGAAGACGCGCGCCGATTGCTTTAATTGTCCCCATTGATTCGGAGCTTGGCGTGTTAATTTCTTCCCATCGCCTCGCTTGCCCTCCGGCTGCTCGGGGGTTGCAGGGCGTGTGTGTGTTGCGTCAAGAAAGTTATTGGGGTGGGGGAGGCGGAGGGAAGAGAGGGAGGGAGAGAAAGAGCGAGAAAATAACTTCCTTTTCACTTCTCTGCCGCTTGATCACAAGGGAGGAGAGAAAAGGGTTTGAGCGAGTGTGTGTGTGTAAGAAGGGGGGCAAGAGGGGGAGAAGAGCGAGGTTTTTCCCCTCCCAACACTGCACACCTCTTCAGACCTAAGAGCTTCTTTTCCAATCGCAGACTCTCTTTGGAAAGGAACCCCCTCCGCGCTTACAAAATATATATATATAAACTACCTCCCCAGATCCCTTCTTGCAACCCTCAGCCGACAGACGGTTCTCTTTCATGAGCTGTCTCTTTAATGAGAGAAGGCGCTCTCTCCGGCCAGTGAGGGAGAGGGGGGGGGACGGGGGAGAGGAGAGGAGAGGTATCTCTTCCCCCCCTCCCCACCTCTTCGCGGATCGGAAGCCAGACAGAGGCTCCTCTTTCAGTAAATTTTTAAAGTGACAGCAGCCTCCTCTGGCGAGAGAGGTCACAAGAAGGTCGCCCAGACAGAAGTCCTAGCCAGGCAGACTGATTACGGATGCGCCCGTCCCCTTTAAACATGTCAGTTTCATCCATGTAATCACCGGCCAATGGGGAGATCTTGGACGGGAGGAGTCCCCCCCCTTTTTTTACTCCTCTCCACCCTCCTTTTTCTTTCGCAGGGAAGGGGGAAAGGGGGGGAAGCCCATCACCACCTCATTTTTTTGTTTCTGGTGTATTCAGAGAAAGTGCAACTCCCTTAACGCGGCGCTTTCTCTGGGAATGTTTATTTAGGGAGAGTTTTACACAAATCAGCAGCTCTCTCCTTTTTTTGCAAATTAGTATCGGTAGCAACATCGAAATGAGCTGAAGTTCAGTATGTTAATAAGTGGGCTTGTTTGTTTACTTAGGAAATCGAAACTGGTTGGTCCAATGACTCCAAGGGTGTGATTGATATATAAAGAGATACTGTATATAAATTCATCCCCACCTCCCCTAAGCAGAAGAGAGGTTAATAAAATTCTACATTTGCCACCTTTACGCAGTCCTCAACAAACGGCTTTCCCCCATCTCACAACCGTTTACTGTGCTGCACAAGACACTTTACTAGGGAGAAATTAGTACTGTACTGTAGTGTGGCTGGAGTTATTAGCCTTCTAATTTTGATACTTCGTTAGTACCGTAGATTTCTGGTACAGGTTTCTAAACAGCTCTTAAGTTAAAAGCTTTCTCCCATGAAAACCTAGAAAGCAAATAGTCAAGATGTATTTTGGCTCCTCGTGAGACTTTCATATCACATCACGACCATGGTAATTGTAAATATACGTTTTGCGGGGGGGGGGAATGTTGCGCGTAAATAGCATCAAGGACTGCGTCCATTGTTTTTAAACAAAATTGGTGAATGAAACGGCGAAGGAGTTAGCTGCAGGATTAATAATTTTCCCTCTCCCTCTGAAATTGTCTTGGCTTCTGTATTTTAAACATATTGGGACAGCAAAGCGGTTTAAACAGAGCAAAGTCGCGGACCCAAGTCAGCAGATTCTCAGCGAGTTTAACTTCAGCTCTGGGTTTGATGCAGATTCAGAAGCATTGCGATGAACAGGAGCCGCGATGCGCGTCTGCCACATACACACGTACATAAACGCGCAAGACAGAGCCTGATTAATGAAGAGGGGGAGCAGGCACGGCTCACAGGGGTGTGTGGCGCTTGGATACACAGCTAACGTCTCGTAAATGCGAACATGTACAAACATCGGGGAGGAAACCCCGCACTTCGCATCCCGGTGCCACTCAACTTTTTACTTTTCTTTCTTAAAGTACAAATCTAATTCTCACTTTATAGATTAGAAGACGGGAGGGCGGGGCCATCGGGGGCCGGAGGAGAAAGTGACAAAAGATGATGATTAATTCGTCTCCGAGGCCTGTTATCTGTGACATTGAACTGTTATTTCAGATAATGGCTATTGTTCCAGGAGGGGAGGGGGGAGAGGAAGAAAACCCTCACGCCCAGCAGTTGGGCAAAACCAAACGCTTTGTAAATAACATCTTCTCACATAAGATACGTCCCAAGGTTCTTTCACGGGAAGGTTAAGCTTGGGAGTCTCCCCAGGTCCCGATTTTGCTGTCCTTATTGATTTCCTGCCTTCGCGCAATTTGGTGCCGTTCTTGGTCCCTCCTCATTCTCTTTTCTTCCCTTTTTTTTCTTTTTCTTTTTTCAAATTTAGCCATAAATTGGAGCAGCTCGAGCTATGAGCTGTTCTATTTTCTTCCTGTCAGGATGAGGGATTTGTTTTATGATGCATTGTGTATTAAATACAAGTAATCTGGGAAACTGATTGCTCGAGCCCACATAGGCCTGATCACAGGTCCTGATAGGAGGAAGCTTCCTTTCCAACACCACCGATCCGACGCAGCGCGCACCTTCATTCTCCCTTTGAACAAACGAGCTGCGAAAGGGAGGAAACGTCGGGGAATAAAACACATAGAAGCGGGGGTGGGGTGGGGGCAGGGGAGGGTTAGAAACAGGCTCTGGCTAAATAATGATTTCATAGAAAGGATGGACGTTTTATACACATACCCATACAGCCCAATGTATTATTATTTCTTCCCCCTGGTTTGGAAGGAGGAAAACAGGGAACTTGCGGCTCTTGGCCAGTAGATGGCGTCGCGTGCTGGTGTTAAAGCAACACGAGCCGCGTCGGGCTCGTAGCTTGCAGGTACTTTTCATCCAGGCACTGGACCCAAGGCGGTGGCTGGCTGCTGCTGAGAGTGGAAGGTATCGGCTGAGTGCTGCTCCCCAAGGGTGCAATCGAGAGCCACTCAAAGCAATGGGAGCTCTGCCACTGCTTTCAGTAGGGTACAGATTCCACCCCAAAGGAATTTCGCAGTGGACTTGGCGTTCTTACATTTCTGCCCCATCCTTCCTCCTAAGTGGCATTTTAGCTCCACGGTTGGCCCTTGCGAGGCAGGTTAGGCTGATATTATCATCATGCCAAAGCAACGGAAGGACCAGGGTTATTGCGTTTCTCTTTGGGAGACTCTCCTTCACCTTCTCTGATATAGTGCATTTTAGTTGTGCAGTTCACCTAAGATATATTCATAGAACTGAAGAGTTGGAAGGGACCCCAAGGATCATCTAGTCCAGGCATCCCCAAACTTCAGCCCTCCAGAAGTTTTGGACTACAATTCCCATCATCCCTGACCACTGGTTCTGTTAGCTAGGGATCATGGGAGTTGTAGGCCAAAACATCTGGAGGGCCGCAGTTTGGGGATGGCTGATCTAGTCCAACCCCCTGCAATGCAGGAATCTCAACTAAATAATACATAGTGTATGGCCCTCCAACCTCTGCTTACAAACCTCCAAGGTAGGAGCGCCCACCACATTCACCAGTGTGAATGTGGCAAATACAACCACCATACAACTCGGGGAGCTGTGATGTCAGAAGGACTTACTTCTAGATAAATATATGCAGCCATTTAGCCATTGTCGCCTTTTGCAGCATGACCCTAACCAAGTTTATACAAAATAAGTCCCATTGATTGGGGCCTACTTCCAAGTAAAGAAAATATATTCAGGATTTAGCCTCTGGCATTTTCACATGAGGCTTAATGTGTCCATACCTGATAGATTTATAATAAGAATGTAAGGTAAAGGTAAAGGACCCCTGGACAGTTAAGTCCAGTCAGAGGTGACTATGGGTTACGGCACTCATCTCGCTTCAGGCCAAGGGAGCTGGCATTTGTCCACAGACAACTTTTTGGGTCATGTGGTTAGCATGACTAAACTGCTTCTGGCTCAACGGAACACCACGACAGAAGCCAGAGTGCATTGAAATGCCGTTTACCTTCCCGCAGTAGTGGTACCTACTTATGTACTTGCCCTGGTGTGCTTTTGAACTGCTAAGTTGGCAGAAGCTAGGACAGAGCAATGGGAGCTCACCCCGTTGCTGAAAGGGAAGTGGCTTGATGACTAGGGAGGGGGTGGCTACTCTAGAGCAGGCATCCCCAAACTGCGGTCCTCCAGATGTTTTGGCCTACAACTCCCATGATCCCTAGCTAACAGGACCAGTGCTCAGGGATGATGGGAATTGTAGTCCAAAACATCTGGAGGTCCGAAGTTTGGGGATGCCTGCTCTAGAGTGTCATGGCATAAGGAACACAGGCAGGAAAGGGAGAAAGAGACAGTGATGGCCAAAGGGAGCCATGTAGAAGTGCTGAGGTGGAGAGAGCTCTAAAAATCAGCCTTAGACTTAAAGTTGGTTCAAAGTGCAATAGGAAGCCAGTGTAAAGTCTATAGAACAATGTGATTGTAACAACAGAAGAACACAGTAAGTTTATCAGAAGTGTTCTAAATCAGCTGGAAGAGGGATCAGAATTTGAAGGGTCTGAACCAGTGATTTCCCCCCTAGAAAAATAGGTGCCGGTACTCACCATGTAGTTGTTACAGTAAGTGTCATACAATTTTTAAAAACAACTAAAGAGAAGTGCTGGTACTGTGTACCCTTGAGTGCCCCCTGGAAAAAAAGAGCACTGGTCTGAACACTATCAATGGTTAGTGTGTAGAACCTTATTCTATTTTTGCTGGGCTGTGGCTACACTGACAGAAAAAAGCCCATACCAGGTTGACATCCAGTGCATGAGTGTGTACAACCAGCATGTTACATCCATCATGATAGTGCACAGAAAACTGCACAACAGAGAAGTTTACACCAAATAGAAGCCCATCACAATGGGTGGTAGTTCTGTCCTGCGGTTCTCAGAATTGAGTTAGTCCTGGATTGGCCTGCCAAAGCGCCCCCCCCCTCCATTTCCTGCTGTGCAAGAGTGGTGGCAATAATGAGTGGTGCTGTCAGGGCAGGACTTTGGGACAGAAGTTCAGAAGCACACTCAGCAGAACGATCAGGAGGACCTTCAAATGCAGCAGGTGTCGCTTAACACATTTTTAAGTAAATGATGTAATGCACATGACCATCCTCCACAGCAATTAGCTAAATCCACTAGCAATGAAGGGTGCAGGAAGAGCCTAACAATGCTAACAGCATAAATTCTATGCAGGTTCACTCAGAAGGAAGTCCCATTGTGTTCAGCAGGGCTTATTCCCAACTATGTTTCTATAGGATTTATGCCTTAATACACATTAGTGCATAGTTAAGAATTTTACAACTGTCAAAAAAGGAGGAACAACACGAATGCTACTACTTTATTATTAATCGCATGTGGATCCCAGCCATCCTCCAAAGATCACTGGATGGAACATGGAGGTTTTACCCTTTTTAATCATACGTGCATACATAATTTTATTTGTATGTCACCTTTCCACAGTTCAAACCATGCTCAAGGCAGCTTACAAGCGTTACATACATACTGATTCAAACACTGAAGCCCTTGCCCTCTTTGTAGCAGCTTTAACATTCATTCTTTACATGTGATTCAGCATGCTCACACAGACCATCTCCCCTCCAATGCCAGCTATGCCACTCCAAACCTCAGGGCTTATTGCATACTGCTGCTGCCAATAATGCTTAGGGCCGCAGTTGCATTATTAGGCTTGTTGATAATGGATTCTGCACTTGGCCTCACTCCTGGATGCAGCAGTGGCATGGCAGAAGCCATGAGGCATGAGCACCTGGCAATGTATGAATTACTCCTTATCAGCAGGTAAGAGAATGAGCAGTGTGAACTAAGCAATTCAATCTGCAAAACTCACTTCAGCTATGAGCCATCGAATGCTATAGGCCAGGCACGTCCAACAGGTAGACTTGATGTCTGTGGTAGATCACTGGCTCCCCCCAAACAAGCTCAACAACTTTGGCTCCCCTAAAAAAAGTTCAACAGTGTTGGCCTGCACCCCCCAAAAAGCAGGGCTTTCCTTCCTAAAAAAAAAAAAGCTCAACAACTTTGACCTGAACCGCAAAAAAGGGGGTAGATCACTGCCAGTTTTTAACTCTATGAGGTAGATTACAGCTACCCTTGCTATAGGCAAACCACTCCCATGTAACCTAAGCCCTCTTCTGTATGTATTCACACTGGTCTGCCTTAGAGGAAAGAAATTCACAAATCACCTTGGCTCTCCACGCTATGAAATGTTTTACATCAAAGATGTGTTGGTGACATAGCTATTAAAGATCTATAAAAGATTCATTGTTCAGATGTTATCAGCAATACTATATTTTCTCACATTTATCCTTTGTTATCATTATCTCTCCCTTTCCTCTCTTTGTTTTTCCCTTAACCGTATCCCAGAGGATACAATTATTGTATCCCAGAGGAGGAATGACTGCTGGGAGGAACGCAGAGAGAATAAATGTTATGGTGCACCTGTAGCAGCAAAACTGGACACCTTCATCTGGCCCACCTACATGTCTCTCCCATATCAGTCTCTACAGTTAATAGTTTGCATGATATCTAACATTTATATCATGATTCAGATAGCTCAAAATGCTCTATACATGTTATAACAACAACTATTTATTACTTGTACCACTCAGGGTGGCTTCCAACAGAGTATAAAAGAACATAACAAAACATCAGGTTTTAAAAGCTTCCTGATACAGGGCTGCCTTCAGATATCTGCGGGAAGTCATATAATTGTCTAACTCTTTGACATCTGATGGGAGGGCATTCCACAGGGTGGGTGCCACTACTTAGAAGGCCCTCTGCCTGGTTCCCTCTAACTTCACTTCTCACAGTGAGGAAACCACTAGAAGGCCCTTGGAACTGAACCTCAGTGTCCGGACTGAATGATGGGGGTGGAGATACAGGGCCAAGGTGTTGTTCTTACACTAAACCCCTAAGTAAATAGGTCAGTATTATTATTCCTGTATTGTAGGCTGAGTAGTTGTGATATGTTCATGGCAGAGACAAGAGACAAACTGTAGGCAACTTTATTTGGGGAAACTCAGCCAGATGGGTGGGGTATAAATAAATTTTATTACTCTTCTTCTTCTTCTTCTTCTTCTTCTTCTTCTTCTTCTTCTTCTTCTTCTTCTTCTTCTTCTTCTTCTTCTTCTTCTTCTTCTTCTTCTTCATAGCATTACAATTGCAATACATGATTATAGGCGAAGAGAGGGCAACTTGTTCCTAATGCAATTTCTTTCCCTTAGTGGTCAAAAGGAACACTTGGGAGGCAGCTTCCCTCATTTTCAGGTAAGTACCGGTACATTTGCAAATAACTTGATGCATGGGATGCTTCCCAGAAAAAGAGCTCATTTGTTCAGAGTATGTTCCATGTTGCTCAGTATTCTCACTGCTTGAAAAAGATCCAAATGCATCTTTGTATTTGTCTTTATCAGACACCTCCGCAATGTGTTCAGAGTTCCAAATTTTCCCAGAAAAGCCACTGGCTGTACATCCCAGTTTTTTGTTTTTTTAGCAATTGTTTATTTTAAATAAGCCTCTGTAATAGTAGTGGCAGTAAGGCATAAGTACTGCAGTCTGCTAGCTATTCCCACCAGAATGTAAACTGATGCCTCTTTTAAGCCTTTAAACTTCATGGCTGTCCCCGAAGTAAAAGTTCCTCTAATGGAGACCCTATGGGTATGGTGCATTCCAGCACATCATTAAAGCAAAAAGAAAAGCAGCCCAGGCAAAGCCAGATGAAATAACTGCACTGTCCACTTTTAATAGGCTTCCTGGGGAGGACAGCCGCTCTGCAAGCGGACAGCGCTGAAAGGGGAAGGGGGGGCTGGAATTCAGACAAGTAGTTGGTAGCAGAGTTATTTCTTCTTTAAATACCATAGTCGCTGGATAACAAGCTCACCTTAAAATCTCACCACTATCTTTTTGGTAAAGCTAGATTCCAAGTTGGAAAGGAAGGAAGGCAGCTCACTGGTTTGACTCTGCGCTGATTCGCTATAAAAGTTAGTAGCAGACCCTTTCTGAAACCAGTGCCCAGATAAGATTTTAGCAAACTTGTCCTTATATTAACTTAGAAAGATGCAAACCTAGTTTTAGATGAGGCAACCCCTGCCAATAAGATGCCTAACAAGGAGTGAAAAAAACCTGCATTTGTCTAATTCATATTTAGACATATTTATATATCCCATCCATTCTTTTTAATGAACTCCCTCCTAACTAACAAAACCTTAGCGGCTTCTTTTTCCATACAGCCCCAAAGACAGAGAAAGAGAAGAGAGGAAATTAAAGGGGTCTTTCTTTCTTTCTTTCTTTCTTTCTTTCTTTTTCTTCCTGAATAAAAAATCTCCCTTGGTCTGGAAATGGGCCCAACTGAAAGCATGTTAATCTCCACCTCAGTAATTTGGTTCTTCTGGAGAAGACAGAAGCCCCTGCTGCTGTGCCCTGCACTTCATAAATCACATCTTTATGTGGACAAGGTCAGGGCACCTAACAGCTCAGACATGGGCCCTTTGCAGTGGCTCGAAGGGCTCCGGCATGTTTATTCTCTCGCTCAGATCTCTGAGGAGTAATCCAGCACGCTTCTAATTACTTTTGATTATTTTCATTTGCAAGGGTCAGTCTGGGTTCTGCCAGGACCGCTGGAGGCCTGATTTTCTACAACATCTTTTTGGGACAGTGGTGTAGGCTTTCAAAATTAGCACCCCATTATTGTCCAAGAATCCAACATGCTAGAAACGGTCAGATCTCACTATAGCCCCCGATGCTCTGTTAGCAACCAGCTTGTTCCCCTGACTTAATTAAACTTTGAAACAGAAATAACCACAAGATTTGGTACTCATTTGAGATTTTTATCTGTTTACATTTTAGGCAGCATATTTGGAGCATGGTCCTGCACAACGACCAAAGGCAAATCACTGTTTTTTATTTATGTATTTATTTAGGAGATGGCAATATTTTTGCTTTGCTTTTGACTGTAGGCAACGTTAGCCTGACAGCCACAAAAAGCCATTATTGAAAAACCAAAGTGAAACAATAGCTATCCAGGCAATAGCTGGCAATATCTATCTGGTGTGTGTGTTTGTGTGTGTACATGTTTGTCTTAAAAACATAGTTGGAGAGCAGGCACTGAGCATTACATTGAATGGCGTTATTTCAGACTTCTTAAAGCTGTAATCTTTGAACAGCTCCTTTGGACCTGTCTTATTAAGGACTCAATGCTTCTTTAAAAAACATTGTTCTTTTTGCTCTTTCCTGGATGTGACACTCTTAATGCTTAAAAACACTAATCGGCGGAGTATGATAGTAAAAAAAATCTACATATTGTTTTCATAGTTATCCTAGAAACACAAGCGTGTACATAGGATTTATATGATGGTATTCTTTCTTGACAGGCATCCAACAGAGTTACTCTGATGGCTGCAGATGCATGTGTTCCAGTTCAAGAAACATTAAACAACCATCCCAATTAAGAGAGAGAGAGAGAGAGAGAGAGAGAGAGAGAGAGAGAGAGAGAGAGAAGAAAGAAAGAAAGAAAGAAAGAAAGAAAGAAAGAAAGAAAGAAAGAAAGAAAGAAAGAAAGAAAGAAAGAAAACCCAATCTTGAATTATGAAGATTAGTGGTGGCTATAAAAAAAATAACTCCTTGCAATCAATATTCCTTTCTATATGTAAAATGAAAGTGACTCTTCCAAAACATGATGTTTACCTGAAAACTATGGCCAAGTTCCAAAGAATCACGCAACTAGTTGTAGCACCTAACACTTTGGGTTTCTGTATTTCAAACAGCAGATCCCCCATGTCACCTAGCAAATCTATTTTGAAACTCTGAGAACTTTCCTAAACAGTTTGGGATGTAGAATAACAGTCCTCTGTGAGAAGAGGGGAAAGGCAATCATGGTACAGGATATGTTCAAACACTTTAGCACACCCAAAGCAAGTGCAGATCCCAGCCCTTATAAAGAATATTATAGTAAACAGTAAGTGGAGGTCTATTTACAGGGATGCATGAGAAATTTAGTCTTTGCAAATTCGAACACAAACTGACCTGAACCACACCTCATAGACTAAAGTGCAGACAGGAACATGGATTTCAAAAGCACTTATACTTCCTGAGTTCCAGTGCAGTTTGTTGGCTCAGAATATGTTTAAATGGCACATACTGAGAATTTTTTAAAAAAACAGATTTAAATGGTTATTTAAATGTTTGTTTGCTTTTAGTCACAGAGTAATGCAGAAACAGGACAGAACAGATTAGACGCTAAACAAATGTGATGCAGATCAGAAATAGATTGTTTTGCTTATTCCTAGCTCTTCCATGCAATCTAGTTGCAACAAAGAACTGAGTGGACCAGGGCTCAACCACCCAGTCTAACAAGTACTACCTTTGATGGGGAATTGCTGTTCAACCGCTACCAGTGATTTCTGTCCCCAACAAGCAGTATTATTAGACTTCCCGTCTAGTGGCTAAGGTGGCTGTGTTAACTGGCACCTACTGGATGATTCCTTAACATGTGGCACAAGATGGAGGCCTGATTTTTTACAACACCTCCGCAACACCATTTTTAAATTTCTAGGCTCTTAATTATTTTCTTACATTAAAAAACAACAACTAAATGTTCATCTATATCTACATACATAAGTAATGTAGTCTCCCTCAGTGATGCTGTGCTGCACATAGGAAATTCATAGAATCTTGGAAGGGACCCAAGGGTCATCTAGTCCAATCCCTGCAATGCAGAGGAATCTCAGCTAAAGCATCCAGGACAGATGGCCACCCAACCTCTGCTTAAAAACCTCCAAAGAAGGAGAGTCCAGCACATCTCGTGGGAGTCTGTTCCACTGCCGAACAGCTCTTATTGGCAGAAAGTTTTCCCAAATTTTCAGTCATAATTTCCTAGTGGGCAGCTGCTATCAAAGAGGTATGGTGAACTCTTTGTTGCATTATTACATTACCACCATCTAAAGCATATGTCTGTGAATTGAGCCAATGCCCAAGGAGAATTTGAACTTGGGTTTCCCAGCTCTTACCCCACAACCAGGTCCCAGCAGCCATGAAAATGCATCTGATGTTTCAAGTTACAAGAAAGAAGATTCCGACTAAACATCAGGAAGAACTTTCTGACAGTAAGAGGTGTTTGACAGTGGAATGGTCTCCCTCGGGAGGTGGGTGACTCCCTTGGAGGTTTTTAAGCAGAGGCTGGATAGCCACCTGTCATAGATGCTTTAGTTGCAATCCCTACATTTCAGGGGGTTGGACGAGATGACCCTCAGGGTCCTTCCAACTCTATAATTCTATGTAATAGTCAATTAGCAAATAAAAGCAATTCTGAACTTAACAAAGTACATCAACAACACGGCAAGTAAACGCTGACTTTTCCAGCACATTAGAATTCTGCTTAGCAGAATTGTTCACAATAAAGAACTATATGAGTGCATAATTAGAAATCCAGTGCTAACGACTGTTACGGGTGGCTGACCACTCTGACACAATTCTTAATATAGTTCACTTTTCAGCTATATGTTCAATAAACAGACATGAGCACCTGTGGATTTTATATAGCAAAAAACCAATTTATCACCCAATAAAAGTCAAAAACTTGCTTTAAAATTTTCAGGTGTTCATTTTACCATTTCAGGTGTGCTCCCTAAGTACAGGCAGGTTCTTTCTGAAACTTGTAAACTTGTTTGATTCAGATTTTCAGAGAGGTAAATCCAAAAAATCTCCTTGGAGTGAGGCAAACACGGGGGGGGGGGGGGAAACTATACTTAAAATTTAATTTTTCTACATTTTCACCAGTTCCATGGTAAAGAAACACAGCGATTTTTATCTGATTTGACTGAAATGGATCATAAAAAGGCATTCAATTAGAATTCACATTACATTTTATTGGACTTAAGATTTCAAGCTGAACAGAAAAAGTGATGAACTAACATTGTTCCTGATGAATCAACTCATCATCTCAGCAACCTGAACAGTGTGAGTCATCCAATTGTTCTTGAGAGAGATTTAATTACAATGATTAATTCTTCTACAGAAAGGCACTGGCCTAAAACTTGATAAAAACCTTGCTTAAGGCAAAGTAAAGATCAGCACAGTCTGCAGAATTATTACCACAGAGCCAAGTTGTGACAATGGTGCTAAATATCATTTATATTTGGCAATGAAATATGGAATTGTTTGTTACAGGTTTGTTAGACCACTATACATCGGCTAAACCTTAGCAACTAGGTATTCATAACCGGTACAAATCCTTGAGATTTGGAACTTGGGCAACATCAATGCTAAATTGTAGCATAGTGTCTTAAGCTTTCAGGTATATGTATGCTTAGTAAAGGTAAAGGGACCCCTGATAATTAAGTCCAGTCACGAACAACTCTGGGGTTCCGGCGCTCATCTCGCTTTACAGGCCGAGGGAGCCGGCGTTTGTCCGCTTCCGCAGTTTTTCTGGGTCATGTGGCCAGCATGACTAAGCCACTTCTGGCGAAACCAGAGCAGCGCATGGAAATGCCGTTTACCTTCCTGCCAGAGTGGTACATGTTTATCTACTTGCACTGTGTGCTTTCGAACTGCTAGGTTGGCAGGAGCTGGGACCGAGCAACGGGAGCTCACCCTGTTGCAGGGATTCGAATCGCCGACCTTCTGATCAGCAAGCCCAAGCAGCACAGTAGTTTAACCGACAGTGCCACCCGCAATAAAATGTATGCTTACTTGGGAGTAAGTGCCATTGATCCTAGGAGATTATTTCTAATTAAACATGCATGGTTTGTATCTTGTCTGTGCCATAAACTCCACTAGGTGTGTGTGTGGGGGGGAATTATACTGACCTACAACATTATTCCTGTGACACAGACCAGTTCTCTGCCCACCATTATCCCTAGAGAATAAGGCATGTTGCTTCCTAAGCACACAATTCCTGACTAAACCCTGTCTAGCTGTGAGATAAGGGAAATGCGGAAGCAGGGAATTGCCCTAACATTACAGTTACATTGGGTAATTGTCATTACAAGCAACTGCTTATTTGTTCTATTTTTATTTCTTGAGAGTGGTCTGTTTGTGAGATAGAAGCTGATGGAATACTGTGGCATTATCTTCCATAATCAGGAAAGCTCCAACATGTCTCTCAGTTGTTGTAGCTCATGAATACACACAAACACACCCTACAGTCATATATCCTGGGAGCTGAAGTTTGATGAGGGAGCTGAGAATTCTCTTTTTCAGATCTCAAGACGCCACTCATATAACTACAGTTCCTAGAGTTCCCTTGCAAAAAGGAATATCTGTTAAACCATTTTAGTTCTCTAGCAAAGATATACACACTGTGCTATTGCATTCTTCAATAGCCTAGCTCACCCAATTATAAACAACTCTCTTTGTTCATTTTTCAGGTTGCTGTAGTACAGTACAGTAAACAGTTTGAAATCACCTGCAGTTTTGAAAGAGGTGATAGTATTTGCTCCCATAATGCTTCTTATAAGTCTAATCATTTGGATTCAACTACAGAGTGTTATTATGTAGTTGATTATGTGGTTTAAATTTACGTAGTCCTTACCCTGCAGCTCTTAGCATCCTATATATAACGATCTCCCAAACATAGATTTTCATACTTAACCCTCACAGTCTTGCTAAATCTAAATTACATTTCTCTTTCCCATTTCTGTGTCCTTTCAGCTCTTTCTTCATAGAACACATTCATAACTACTCACAACCTCTTTTCCCCCCTAGTGCAACAAGACAAGTTCTTTAATCTCTGGCGTGCTAAGTAATCTCACCAATGAGCAGCAATATTTCCTGTCCCACTTGTGGTTATTTCCACTAACTCTTGAGCAATAGACAAGTTAAATTGGAGCATCTCAGCCACTGTTATTCACATGATATATAAAGATCAATATGTATTGATTTTATAATTTTGATTCATATCTGCACAGCACTCTACAGCCTCTCATAAGAGTTTATTTATCAAACCTTTCCTACCACCTTGAATGCTGGCCAGAACTTACTCAAGCACTTCAAATCTAACGTGATCTCTCTCTCTCTCTTTCTCTCCTGGTTCTCAACTACTATCTTTATTTTCTTTGCCAAATATTTGCCTTTAGCAAGTCAAAGGCACTTATTTACACCCAAGTACTGCTGACGTCAAAGAGGGACCTAAGATTATAATTAGGCTCTAATGGCCTGGTATCTGGAAGAACTCCTACTTCTTTGGAATATCATAATATTTTACCAAGCTAGTTCTCACTGTAATAGTAACATCAAAAGTTTATGAGCGGCATTGGCATACCGCCTAACAATAGGACTTAATATGGCATGGTTTGGGAGCTGGAATTTTAGTTAATTAGCTATTAATCGCAATATGGGAGGAAAACTGGAATCCATTTTCTATGTCCCAAAGTTCTCTGGGATTGTGACAGCAACATTGCCAAAAGCTTCAGAAATCAACTGCTCATTACTTTTAAAATGAAATGTATTTGTTGTGTTTTAAATATTTGGAATCCAGTTCATATAAGCAATAAATTTGGTAGTAAAATTATTCCAGAACTGTGCTACTCTGCTTTGAAGACTGCAGGAGAGTCCATGGGGGCTGAATGATCCATGAACAAATAGTTCCCAAATATAGAAAACTAACATATCAGCAAGGTAACTAGGCTGAAACAGTTCTTCCTGAAATCTAGTTTCCTATCTACAAATTGGAACGTGTCCAGAAGAGGGCAACCAAAATGGTCAAAGGCCTGGAAACGATGCCTTATGAGGAACGGCTTAGGGAGCTGGGTATGTTTAGCCTGGAGAAGAGAAGGTTAAGGGGTGATATGATAACCATGTTCAAATATATAAAAGGATGTCATATAGAGGAGGGAGAAAGGTTGTTTTCTGCTGCTCCAGAGAAGCAGACACGGAGCAACGGATTCAAACTACAAGAAAGAAAATTCCACCTAAACATTAGGAAGAACTTCCTGACAGTAAGAGCTGTTCGGCAGTGGAATTTGCTGCCAAGGAGTGTGGTGGAGTCTCCTTCTTTGGAGGTCTTTAAGCAGAGGCTTGACAGCCATCTGTCAGGAATGCTTTGATGGTGTTTCCTGCTTGGCAGGGGGTTGGACTGGATGGCCCTTGTGGTCTCTTCCAACTCTATGATTCTATGATTCTATGAAATTATTTTTATCTCTTCCCCTCCCATGTGTGTGTTCTTCTTCAACCAGACCTTTGGCTGATTAACATCCCATCTCCTTTTAGCTGTTTTTGTTGGAGGTGGTGGGCGATTAGTGGTTTGGTTTGTTCTTGTTTTTATTATGCACTAGCTGGCCCTGCACGCGCTGCTGTGCGTTAGTCTGTGAAATGGAGGGTAATTGCCCCCCTTCAGATCCCCCTGAGCCTCAGGGTCCCTCTGAGTCGAGGCGAGATGCTGTGGAGAGGGCAGGTTTCATCCCTGTTTCTCCCCCCACCCTGTTCTGACCCATTACGTATCCCTGCCCTCTATTCCCCCCCCCAGGCAGGCCCCTACCTCCACTTGGCCTAGTCTGGAAAGTGGCCTAGTCTGTCTGATAATGACTGCCTTGGTGGTTTCAGTTGCTTGGTTGATGATGTCATTTGGTTTGTGGGTGTGGCTTAGATTTCACAGGAAGGGAGGGGGTGGAGGAGGGTATTATGCCACTTGAGGGCGCTGTTTGACTTGGTGGAAAACCAGGTCTATACCTTCCCAGGTGTGTGATTTGAGGGATTTTTGTCCCCAACAACGTTCGGGGAGTGGCCTGGATCGTTGTGTCAAAATTTCAGGACGATCGGTCAAGCGGTTACAGAGAAAAGTGGAAAACGCAGTTTCACTATTTTTACATTTTTATATATATAGATTTTGTGTTTGTTTCTTGTTTTTTTATGCTGTGAATCATCCCGAGATCTACACACACACACACACACACACGGAGGAGGAGGAGGAGGAGGAAGAGATTCAGTTATGAAGTTCTCCATCCACAGTCTGAAGTTATTCCTGGATAGAACCATTTAATAATACTAATATATTAATAAAAGATTAGCCCCAATCCTCCTCGAGATCTTTGGTAGTAAGAACCCTTGCCTAAGATCATGCTGGAGTTGATTCAAATGTCCCTCTAAACTCCATTTACATGGTGAATGGTTTGCAGGCAGCTGCTATAGTTAAACCTCCAAAATTAAGGAGGATGAGGCCTCTCACACACCTGGTTGTAGGACCTCAATAAATGATACCTTAAGAGGAATAGTTTTTGTCGTTTAGTCGTTTAGTCATGTCCGACTCTTCGTGACTCCATGGACCATAGCACGCCAGGCACTCCTGTCTTCCACTGCCTCCCGCAGTTTGGTCAAACTCATGTTGGTAGCTTCAAGAACACTGTCCAACCATCTCGTCCTCTGTCGTCCCCTTCTCCTAGTGCCCTCCATCTTGCCCAACATCAGGGTCTTTTCCAGGGAGTCTTCTCTTCTCATGAGGTGGCCAAAGTATTGGAGCTTCAGCTTCACGACCTGTCCTTCCAGTGAGCACTCAGGGCTGATTTCCTTCAGAATGGATAGGTTTGATCTTCTTGCAGTCCATGGGACTCTCAAGAGTCTCCTCCAGCACCATAATTCAAAAGCATCAATTCTTCGGCGATCAGCCTTCTTTATGGTCCAGCTCTCACTTCCATACATCACTACTGGGAAATAGTTAGATGAATACAAAAATAACAAATAACAAAACAAAAAGAATCACACATACTAACTTTGCCCTTCCTCTTAGGTAGGCTCCCCCAAACGGGACCCTCAAGGTGTTTTGGGACTACAATTCCCATCATCCCTCAGCACTGGTCCTGTTAGCTAGGGATGATGGGAGTTCTAGTCCCAAAGCATCTGGAGAGCCGAGTTTGGGGGTGCCTGCTCTTAGGTATGGGATATAACTCAACAGCAGAGTTTTGTACATGGAAGATTCCAGGTTCAAGCCCTGGCATCTCTAGGTAGGACTGAGAATACCTTGTTTTGAAACCCTGGAGAGCTGCTGCTAGTCAGAGTACACAACAATGAGCTAGATGATTCTCCCCCCCCCCCTTTTTATTGTACTTTTTGTATTTTGTGTGTTTTGTGTTTTATGTTTTGTTTTTGTTGCTTTATGTATTATTATTTGTATGGTGTGTTTTTTTAAAAAAAGAAATAAAGATGTTTTAGATTTTTTTAAAAAACAAACAAACAATGAGCTAGATGAGTCAGACTTAATACAAGGCATCTGCTCCTCCTTCACTGATGGGTACTGTTTGTAATTGTTTCTCAACATTTGCAAAGGGTGGCCAGCATTGATGTACTGACCGTCAGTATGTGATTTACTGCAATCACCTTAAAGCTAATAAGGTCAGATGAATCCATCCTCAAAAAGGAACTCTAAACCACAGTTCTTGCACATACTAAATTTCCATGAGCAGAGACAATTGTTTTAGGGTTTTTCTGTGATATCCATACTGCACCACTATTCCATTCACATCTCAAGCAAGAAGTTTATGAAGGTAGAACAGAGAAAAGTAACAAACACCAACAACTGTCAAGCAAGATAGACTATACTTTCTAATTAGTCCCAGTTTTCTGTTGCCGTGCAAAAAAAAATGACTTCAGAAATAGCCATATAGATATCATGTTAAAAGCACCTTTGGGAACCCAGAGGATGTTGTACAAAATACAAGAGATCTAAAGAGTGGTTGTTACACACCTATTACATCTACTAAACTGTCTCTTTTATTTTTTGAAGTCCTGTATACATGATACAGCAAGACCAAACAGTTTTATGTACCATAAGAAATTTGAAACATGATGTTTAATGTTCAGAAGATAAAGTTAAAAAAACTACACATCCATGACTTTTTTATTTCCCTGTTTTATGGCCTTTCAAGAATGTAAAGAAAAAGGAAGCACGAGAGTCAGGCTAATAACCATATGTTCTTTCTTGTTTCTTTCTAAATGCAATAATAACTTTGTTGATTGGTGCCTGAGGCAGAAATTGCAGTAATATGTTTGGTTCTTTTTTAAAAAAATGTTTACATTGAAGTTTTCCAAAGGCTGCCAAATACAATGTGCTTTGAGAGAGAGAAAGCATTTGTCCTTTTTTGCAGACTTATATTACATTATTTTCAGCATTGCCATTAAGCTACTGAAGTCCCCTATGTCCCCCCCCCCTACATATTGGCCTTAAATACTGCTCTAGTCCAAGGTTGCCCTGAATGTGAAAAAAACAAAACAAACAGATGTTCTCTACAGCATTTTGTTTTTGAATATGCCATTTAGAACAGATTCTCACAAACATGAGGGAGGCATTTTTATTTTAAAGAAAAATTAATGTCTAAAACTATTTTGAATGTGCTTGCGGTGAAGTGGTCATCTTGATCCTCTAAATAATATGAGAACATTTCCTTATATTTTATAGTGTACATTATGTTTGCGTGGCATTAATCAATCAAATCAATCTCCTTGTTTTCTGCAAATATTTCAGAGTACATGCACTACACGTATATTTAAATATATTAATCTATATTACTATATCCAGTATTTGCTTTGACCTGCTAGTCGTTGTCACAAATAAGAAAGAGCAATGACATAAATTTCCTTCTATCTCTTATCACCGATGGAGGAAAAACTAAATGTCAAGTGTCCTTCCATAAGAGGCACAGAAACAATTCCCTCTCCAGCAATATTCTACCAGTGTGAACAAGGCTAGGAGAAGTTGAAGTAGCTGCTGGCTTCCCTTCATTGGTCCAGCTTCCTCTGTCTTATCAGATGTTTATCTCAGTAAACAGACTAGAGCGGGGGCAGAGGCAGACAGAGTGAACCCGGTGTTCTATTCTAGTCTGGAACCAGAGCAGCATTGCCTGTTTCATGAGAAAGACTAAAATGTCATCTAGCACAAACACAAAGGACAAGATGGTATCTCGCTGCTAGCTCCATGAAGTCATACTTGAGGAAAAGGCTATTCACCAGTTTAATAGCTGCACTGAAATCTCTGGGGAGATATATCACAAAGTCTTTATGCTGACACTGGAGTTTGGTGGGCAATGTCCTCCACAGAGCTGTGTGAAACACTCGCATGAAACCACAGCACCCTTAGGGCAGGTCTATTTTACAACTGTAAGGTCTTTATTTGAACGCATAGGTCCTGTGCCTAATACCACAGAGCAATTTGAGAATATTGACCCTACTTGGAGGTGGAGAGTGGGCTATATTCACCATGAACGCCTCCCTCGCTGTCTTAGAATGCCAGTAGCGCCCATCTGAGAGGTGCTGGAACTGAGTTCCGGGACGTTCCAGCTGAAAAAAGCCCTGGCTATATTACTAGTGAAAGTGCCAGTGTGGTGCAGTGGCTAGAGTTTTGGACCTGAAGCTCAAACCCCACTCAGCTATGAAGCTAGGTAGTGACCTCACCTGGCCTAGCCTACCTCACAGACTTGCTGTGAGAATAAAATGGGAGGAGAGAACCATGTATGCTAATCAACACTGGGGTAAGGGCAGGATATAAATGCAATTAATTAACTCAGAGTTTTTCAATGTTTCTGGGTTCAGGGCTCCCATGACAAACTACATTATTTCTGTGGCACGCCTGTGGGGCTCAGGAGCCCAGTTATGTCACCCCTTGCCTGCAGAGCCAGCAGCCCCTCACTCCTCTCTTGTGGAGGGTTCCCTCAGCTTCTTCTCCTCTCGTGTCTCCTCTGGGCAGCCATAGCTGCCGCCCCTGCTTTCTGAGCTCCCCCCCCCGCCCCAAAGAGAGGTGCCTCCTCACACTGCCCCACAAGAGCTTGGGAAGCACCCCCTGGCCAGCCCCAGAGTCACCATTCACCTGGGGAGCTTGTGGCCAGGGCTGCTGCAACAAACAGTTGTGCAAGCCTTTGGGAGGCAGAGATGTGAGAGGGCATCAGAAGAGGGAGGGAAGGAAAAAGGGGCAGAGGTCGGGGTTGCCCGCGGCACCCTGACCATCCTTCAAGACACCCCAGGGTGCCACAGCATACTGGTTGAAAACCACAGAATTAACTAAATAATGAATGCAAGGTACAGTGGAACCTCGGTTTATGAACACCTCGGTTTACGAATTTTCGGTTTACCCATCTGGAACGGATTAATTCACTTTCCATTACTTTCAATGGGAAAGTTCGCTTCAGTTTATGAACGCTTCAGTTTAGGAACAGACTTCCGGAACCAATTGTGTTCATAAACCGAGGTACCACTGTACAGTGGAACCTCGGTTTATGAACACCTCGGTTTACGAATTTTTGGTTTACGAACACGGCGGACCTATCTGGAACAGATTAATTCACTTTCCATTACTTTCAATGGGAAAGTTCGCTTCAGTTTATGAACGCTTCAGTTTATGAACAGACTTCCGGAACCAATTACACCCATGCTTCGGGTTAAGTACGCTTCAGGTTGAGTACTCCGCGGACCCATCTGGAACGGATTAATTCACTTTCCATTACTTTCAATGGGAAAGTTCGCTTCAGTTTATGAACGCTTCAGTTTAAGTACTCCGCGGACCATCTGGAACAGATTAATCCACTTTCCATTACTTTCAGTGGGAAAGTTCGCTTCAGTTTATGAACGCTTCAGTTTATGAACAGACTTCTGGAACCAATTGTGTTCATAAACCGAGGTACCACTGTATTAAAATGAACCTAATGCTAACCATAGAACTACTTCAAAATATTCACCGGAAATATTCAAAGGCAAACTTTTTCATATGTACACATTACCAGCTTTAAAAAAATGCATCTGGGCTGTTCTCCCCCCCCTCCACCCCCTGTTTGGATTAAAGCTGGTTTGGGAAGGGAATGAATCAAAACACAGTATTTCATAAGAAACAACAGGATAGATACAGGCTAAATATGGATTGTAGTTAATGTCTCTACACTGCTTCCCAAAAAGTTGGAGCGCATTGGATGCTGCATAAACACAAGTGTGTACACTTTGAGTATATAGGACTGTTGACATTTGAGTTGAAATGTGACCAGATCAGCAGATTGCACCCGTGCAGACAAAACCAGGGCCAGGGGGAGGAGCGTAGAGAACCTAGCTGGCTGGGATGGAGTCAGGATAGAAAGCCATGGCTTCTCAAATTTGAATCTGTTTTGCTTAATGGTTCAGAAGAATACTGGAAGACTGAGTAGCCTATACACATAGAATATTTATGAATTCTCCTTATATGTATGAATCATAGACTAGCACATGGTCTCACAATGGAAGTTCATGCATTACAGCTTGATCTGACCTATGCCAGCACTTCAAATAACTTCCACTGTGGTCAGTGGAGTTTGCTCTCAGGTAAGCATCATGGGACTGCAGCATTAGAAAAGAGAGTGCACATTCCATGACAGAGGAAGGGGAATTGTATAGGTTTTCCCTCCCTTCCCCTTGTTTTCATTCTCAGAAATGAGAAGAGACTTGATGAAAGGAACAGAAATCTCCCTAGAAAGGAAAAATCAAGGTTATTCCAAAATAATGATAGAAAATAAAACTTCTCAAAGATTCTTAAGTTACTGAGGCTAGACAGGGTTTACCCCAAATTTCAAAGAGTCTGACAAAGAAATTGAGAATTTAATATAGGTATGTGCATTAAGAAGAATTGGAAAAAGAACAGGCAGGCAAAAGTAATTTCACAGGATTCATCTCTCCAGGAGTAAAGACAAATGGGACAAAAGAGTGGCATAAACTGAGACCGTAGCATAGGTGTAGATAAGGGTGCTCAACAACCTGTTCAAGAAATTACTGTACTCTCATTAATTCATTTATAGGCAAGATAAAATTTGGCTTTTTTGTTTTGTTTTTGCTTAAGTTCTGCCAGTAATGTACCAAACCAAAGATGTCATTGGTGGCAGTAGGGAAAGATGCATTATTATTATTATTATTGTTATTATTATTAAAAATAATCAAACCACTTACATACACAGACTTAAAGAACCTAAAGCAGCTTTTTCTTAGCCTGTGTTTGCTTTCAGTAGTTGTCTCCCTTTATTGGTTTCCACTGTCTAGCATCTACAATATGCCTGCTTAGAAGGAAAGGCAATTGTATACCTCTCTTTCCTATATAAGCCACTCGCAATGTAGAACTCTGATGCTGTTTCCATTTGGAAAAATACTTGTACAAGCCATTTATAAATCCTTTACAAGTTAGTGCATGCCAACATCTCTCAAATTCGCAATTATTTTGACTAAGTCTAGTTGGCACTGATTGTGAAATAGGTTAACTGTCATACACAAATCCAAAGCCTATACATTCCTGATTGAGAAAAAGAATGAATAGGCACTTTGAAACAAGGCAAAAATTAAAGGCTACTTTTTTGTTCCCCCTGAAGGTTCCTGCTAAGTAATATAACAATTTTAATATTGCAGGATATTATGTTTAGTGAAGATCTGACTGGTAAGGCTCATTGTCATGGATTTTCCCAAAGAATCGTAGAGAATCCTGGTAACTAGTAATAGTAATATTACTAGTAATACAGACCAATCTCCTGGTGCCTTCCAGAACTTAGGCTCTGTATTTTGGATCAGCTGAAGTTTCAAGGATAGCACCACGCAGAGCATATTACATTAATCCAACCTGGTGAATTATTTTTAATATCAGAAATTGCTGAAAAGCAAGCACATTGCTCTTGCTGCCACAGTCATCTCAGTATTCTCAATAGCTCTGAGAATATGGCCACTTATAATGCCTGAATGTGGTGGCTTCCAGCCTGTGGCAAGAAGCCAGTTATGTATACTCACTGCCACACAATTATTCAGTTTTTATAAATGCTGGCAAGTGTGGTTTTCCCAGTCAAAAATGTTGAATGAAAAACAGTGTACTTGGCAGCAGGTGTATGAGACTAGCTTGTCATCATCTGGAAGTCTGTATATTCAGGTTTCCCAAATGACCACCACACAATTTTTTGCTCATGTGGATCCTATGACAAAGTCTGAAAATGTATGTTGTGCCATTCATCTGCTTTTATTGATTGGGCAACAGCCAAAAAGTGATAAAGAGCTATACAGTAGCTCAATGGTAGAACACATGCTTTGCATGCAAAAATTCCAGGTTTAATTCCTGGCACCTCCAGGTAGGGCTGGGAAAGAATCTTGTCTGAAACAGTGGCGAACTGCTGCCTGTCAGTGTATGTAATTCTCAGCTAGATGTACCAATGGTATATGGCAGCTTTCTAGTTTCCTATATAAAACATTTTAAGTCCAAAATGCAGAAGAAAATATACTTAAGGAAGACCTGCAGCAGTACGAACAGCAGAAGGAAAACCAATTGGAAAGGATGAAATGGAAGTTTAGCTCAGCTGTGTGCAACTGTTAACCATAATTAGAAATAGAAAGATAAATCAGTGTTTTCTGTTGTCTTCATGCACCTGTGGAGGCGAAGCATTTGTAAGCTGGAAAAGGAACACGAGGAAGATATAATATTTGGATAAATGCAAACAGAGGTGGGGCTGAACCTGAAGGATTCTCATGGCACTGCCAGAGTGAACAGATGGCTTGGCACAGGTTTAAAATTAAAGTAAATATCGCAAGATCAGAAGTTCTTGTGAAATGTTCTTATCAGTTGCTTTTCAATGTTACAAGTATCTGACATTCCTGTTTTGTTCTTTCTCACAGCTCATTCAAGCCTAGCCTTTGATGGAGGACTCTTGTATTTCTTTACAGAGTTGTGAAAAAGGATGTCATCACAATTCCACCAGGTTGCTTCCAACAGAAAATTAAAACTGATTCTCAGAGCAATGGAGGCATGAATATGTTTGCTCATGGGATCAAAGGTGTTGCACTAGGAAGAACCTGAACTGGAGACTCATTAATCTGTCTACTGGCTGAAGAATTAGCAGTATTGTCCTCCCAGGTCCCAGCATCCCATCCTGACATCCCCTAAGTATCCAACTGCTTCTTCCTAATGCAGCTTGTTGATGGTTAAGTCTGGATCTTTGCCTGGACACGGGCTAAACTTTGCTTAAATGCCTCCCTAGTTTGTTCCATGTTACTCTGCTTTTGAGCATGCCTCTTCCTGATCATCTCCTTGCCTTCCTCCCAGTCCACTGATTTCTTTATCTGCCTGTGTCCTCATTCAGCACCTTCAGATGAATTTTGTTTCTCAGAATCTGCCCTGTGATGGACAATGGCTCTGGATTGTCCACCCTATGGTTTTGCTCTGTAATCCAGCCACCTTCATTCATACTCAGTTTCCTCCCTATCCCCACGCCCATGTGCTCATCTACCCGCTGACCAGTACTATCAGGCAAATGGTAGTCAAGTAGTACCTTTGTGGCTATGAGAAGACATTAGTGACAACCTGTGCCCTGAAGCCTCTTTTGCCAGTTGTGCAAAGCAACTGCAACAGCATAATTAATTTGCTTTCAACAGCTTGTCCTCTGAAATTACAGAACCCAGACGAGATTTTCATGTTGGCAGAAACTAATCAATATCTACCAAGCATCAAGCAGTTGTACCACCCTGCTTCATTATTTATTGGAGGGGTAAAGTTACACTCAGAAGACTGCTCACCAGTCAGTAGGAAAAATGTACACACATAAAACTTACCCTCCAAAAGAACAACACCTTGGGGCATTTTCCTTGCATAAATGACATTTTCTGCCATTGAAAACAGAACCTCTGCAGGTGGAAATTAAATGTAAGCAGCTGTTTTATGGAAAGGCAATTTGGGGGAAAATAATCCTGAAGAAAGAAAGAAAGAAAGAAAGAAAGAAAGAAAGAAAGAAAGAAAGAAAGAAAGAAAGAAAGACTCCATCCTGCATTGCTATTCTGCAGCATAGTAGGTGCATAGCTAGAGACAACTAGAGCAATATCCAGCAAAAGTCAATTGTAACTGCTTCCTATTGAATCACAAGACTGGAATAATTACAATTAACTGAAGTCTTGATGAGTTATGGCAACTAATTTTTTTCTAGATTGTGCCCAGTTTGTGGGGAAGGCTTCAATTCCACTCTAAGAACTATCCAACGTCCCAGTTCAGACATTTGTTGGGCAGAAGCAAGCTTCACTTGGTGAAGAAGCAGCCAGAGTATCCCTCACATCTACTATGGAAAATGTTTTGCCATGTTGAAATGCAGAGGGAGTTTGAGCACCTCAGAAAAACAGCAGCACACTTGTAGGGACATTCGCTGTTGACAACACAAAGCTCTTGAGGAAGGGTAGAGAAAGTAGGAACAGTCTCCATGGCAAATGTGTAAAGCAAAGTTGTGCAACCTTTGCCTTTGGCCTGTTAAAAATGCTACTCAATTAATCTGAGGGTACAAGACTAATAAATGATAGTGAGCTTGCACAGCCAAGTACTTACATTGAGATTTTCAGGGTGAGATTTTATCCGGGGAAAGAAAAAGAATGGGTTCATTACAGGGGAGTGAGGGCATGGACTGCTGTTGGACAACTGATTTTCATAGCAGTGCTTAATCTAGAAATATGTGATGGAATAACAATCAGCATGACAAGAGTACATTTTTCTCACTACGCAGTAAACAAAGCTTGGTTTTGGATATCTGATTTAGGGAGCAGGACTTTTAGCTGGACTTGAGTCTCTGCATCCCTTAGAAACTGCCTACTACCTTGCTCTAACCAATTTTTGTTCTCACACTACACTGAATTGCACTATCAAATGCTGCTTTTAAACAACAGGCAAATGTTTTCTGATAGTGAGAAAGAATCAAGTGAGAAAGGATGAAGAGTGATGTTGAAGCCCAGGCATTCTGAGTGACTATAACAATGATGTTGGGACTGTACACAGAGGGCCAGCCTGGGCCATGTGCTTGCATACGGTATCTCATAATGCACATTTCAGAAGTACAAAAATTGCCATTCAAGGTAACAAAAACACAATATCCTTTCAAGAGAAACACAACCTTGAGGGCAGATGTTCGGACATTGTGTAAGAACTGAGAGTTGGAAGTAGAATGCTATATACACTTGTATGGGAGTAAGTCCCATTTAATTTTATAATTTATTTTAAATTTATTTGTAGTGTTTAACAAAGAAGCGTCTCAAAGTATCTTGCAAAACATTAAAATGCAAAGTATTATAAAATATACAAAAACAGTAAAACATAAAAACATAAAACTAATCACTTTATCTATCCGTAAGTGTGTATAAGATTTACGAGGTGAATCATACACACACATAAGCACAGCTGAAAGTGAATACGGTTCTTTTCCCTTTGCCTCTAATGAAATAATTTTTACCTCCCCAAATAAACCTTCTAATTCATTTTGCAGCAGTTCCGAGATTCCCAATGGATCTGATATTTGTTCAAATAGAGACAATTCCCCCTCTACTTCTTATGTTGCATTATCTGTCACCTCTGGCAACCTGGTGACCCAAGGCTTTCAGGACCCACAAGTGCTGCTCATTATGAGAAACCTTTTTAATTATCTTGTTTTAAATCTACACATTCCTCCAGTCTTTGTCTCTGCAAAGTCTTGTTTGTTCACTATAATCCTACCACTTGGAGAGCATACAAGGCTGCTTGGTAGAATACAGCCTGGCCATTACAATGAGGTACAATGGGTTACTTAAGAAGTGTGGACCTATCCACAATGAAACACAAACTTGCCACACAGAATGCATACAACTTCCTACATGGGACTGACTCTCCTGTAGAGAATCCATAGTGTGGAACAATTTCACATGTTAGATCAATTTTTTATCAGATGGAAACACCCATGTCTCTGTAATTCATTACTGTGATTTAGGTACTGACCATCGTCAGATATTTCACAAGAATGAACATAAAGCACTGCATAAGCTACTATTTATTTTTCAAAAAAAGTTACATTTTTCAACTTTGTAATACACAATTTTAAAATATTATGATACTAATAATATCAGAATGCCTTTGTATTGGTAATATTTTTTAAAATAACAGCACTTCATTCCCATAAAGGCCTGTTCAGTTATGTCTAACTTGTATTAATGCCTGACTGTGTTAGTGTGTTGGCCAATAGCACCTTGCTATAAATCACTATCTGAAAAATGGACTCAAATTTAATTTTATAACTCATTATTTGAAGGCTGTTGGTATAACACATATATTTAGCAGTTCTTTAACAAGCAGCCATAAGTTGCAGGATGTATTACAGTAGATATCCATAAATGCCAGACTTCCTCACTCATTAGGTGCATAATCCTAAATTCATGTGACACAAATCTTTTCTCTTAAAAGTGAAAAGGTTAAAAAAAAGGTGTTTACTAGACTTCCGATTTTTTTAAAAAAGTGCTAGAATCAAATTCTGTGATTTGCCTAGTTTATCTAATACTAAGTACTCTCTGTTTCTGCTAATTACAGTGGAAATTGAATGGGTTGTACAACTGGTAGAATTAGCCTTCTCACCCCATCAAAGAATGGAAAGCTCTTTTTACAATGATGTAAATATCTACTCACCACGGAGATTTTGTCTGACATTAAAACCAAAGCTGTCGGGGGAAAGTGTTGGATCTATGATATAACTTTGGACCTAGGTCACTAAAATCTTGCCACATGCAACATCTTCCCCTTGGTTTCTGAAGAAAACTAAACCTTCAAAGACAAATATTATGGCACGCAAAATAAATGCGGTGATTTTTAACCTTTTCAGGGAAAGTAATTCCCTTATTGGCTGCGGCTCAAAATCTCCTACCTTTCTTTCCCTTTTTGTTGTATCTGTGAGTAATTTCTTCAGTCACAATGTTTATAAGAAGTGAAGTTATTCGTAATCATGCCTTTAAGAGTATGTACACAAAGTGGACATCCTAATAGAGCACTATGTATTAAATTCCTGATTGTTTGACATAAATTCTCCCTCTTTCTTGTACTCAGACAGGAAGCTCCTCATTTATATACGAATAGGTTAAGACCCGAGTCATGTTCCTAACCATGTGCCTAAGTGCTAACATATATTAAGTAAATTTAGAGCCTCTTCTGCATAGGAAACATATTAAAATGGTTAAACATGGAGAAAGGCTCAATGTAATCTATCTTTTGTCATGTTTATGATATCCAAACGCATCTTTTGCAACTGGTCCAACTTGGCTGTGGCTGCAGATGTGCTATTTCATGATAAACCACAACTGCACGGAGAGAAAGAGGAGACTAAGAGAATGTGATATAACATAAACCATCAAGAAGATAAATAATGAAGTTCTTTGAAATAACATTGGTTAAATATTTAGACATTTTGGGTTTGCTTGTGGCATGCACACACACAATGGTACTCTCATAGTTAGCTATGGAAAATGTATCTGCTCAGCAATCACTATAGGAAGGACAACTTGCTGAGATAATCTCCAGAATTCAAATTATATTCTTCATATGATTTGCACACACAATTCCCAATGTCAGATTTTGCCGTATGCTACATGTCAGAGGCAGCATTAAGCATGGATGGGTTTGGAGCTGTGAGGACCAAGTCCAACATCTTTTTTCATATTCCCCTTACTCAGTGCTCCCTCTTCCAAACTGAGGAAGGACATCCTGAGCCAACACAGTACCAGAGGCTGTTGCCCAAAGTTGTCCAAGGTTCTAGGATAAATACTGTTCCAGAAGGTCCTCTTTTCCCACTCCCTCTGCTATTCAACGCTATCTCAGGGTAGGTCTCATCCAAAGAAGTTGTTTTCTGTGCACGTTTCACGCTTTCCTTGGATGAGCTCAGGACTTTTTGCTGGAAATAATGTATTCTGCTATACTGTACATAGTGTGGGCCAGACCTTTATGGGAAGACCCAAACAGAAGCATGATTGGGGTTGCCTCAAAATTATGGAATGCCTTCACACCTGAGAATTTCCCTGAAAGCTAACTCTCAGATTAATAATAATAATAATAATAATAAGTCTTCTTCCACAGCAATTCTTTCATATTCCAAAACTGAGTGGTATTGTTTTGTTCGTTATGCTAATATGTTATATATCTTTGTACTGTAAACCAGATGAAGGCTGGTATATAAATTTAATAAATTATTATAATAAAATGAGAAATCAACTCTTGGCAGCATTAAGGCCTCAAAAATGGCCACATGAATCAACCCAAATCTGATGGTGTGCAATTCTTCATTATGTTGCTGTGTATTTTGTTTCACCAGTTTGTTTGGATTTCCCCCCCTAAGACTCTAATTTGCCTTGAGCCCTTCTGGATATCTTAGAACTCAAATTAAGAATAAATAGAATTTAAATGAAGAGCTTTTACATATTTCAATAAAGAGGCTAATCTGGAGTGGGGGGAAGATTCCGTAGAGGAATTAGCAATCAGCAAATGAAGAAACACTTAAAAAAATCAGGCTCAAAAACTAAACTGTTATTAAACCAATTAATTCATTGAACAGGCACACATCATTTTACAGTGACTGCTTGGACTTCTGCTTAAAAGAAATCAATTGTATGAGTACAGCTGAGAAATCACCCCCATAATAGATGTTTTAGCCCTTGCTTTTACTTCTCTCTGATAGCTCTTAAGGTGGTCAGAGGTACAAGTTAAAGATGCATTGTAGCCGGAGGGATGATAGAATGAAAAAATGGGGGATGGGAGTATAGCTATGCTGATAGACCAATTTCCCACCACTGCAAGCCGGTGCAATTGATTGATGAATCCCTGCTCTGTCAAGAGGCAGCCCTTCAGATCTGATCACATAAATACTCATTCAACTCAAATTCTGCTTGACAAGCCTGAGACAGCTTTGTTCTGTCACAGATATCATTGGAAGGAAAATGCTCCATTAATCATCCTTAATTAACTTTACATAGTCTGCTGGAACCAATATGTTCTCTGGCTAAATCCCCAAGATTTAGAGAGGATTCTGTAGTTATCCAAATGAGAACCATTTTGTAAAGTTTTTTGTTGTTGTTTCTGTTAACTGCAGGAGATATTTTTCTTCCCCAGTTTCCCTGCAATGAAAAGGATGGCGATTTTTGTCTCTGGGCACTTTCTGTGCCTTCTGCATTCAATGACTCGCCCCATGTGGGGGAAATAACACATTATATAGATTATGTTCACAGCAAATGGACGAATATACTAAACTGTTGGCTGCAATAATGAACCTGCAAACTATAAAGTGGTCTTACACAACCTGAAGTAAATGGGCAGAGGAATGGAGCTATGCCAGCTTTTAACAATATTTTAAAATGCTGAAGAAAGATATTAAGAACTGTGTTTGATCGGAGCACAGTGCTTGACCTAAACCAAAGCCATGCTGGTATCAGGTACCAGTGTTTATTTCAGAAATAGGCATTGCATCTATAAAAAAAATAACGCTCATATGCTCTGAATGGGATGTGAGCATGTTCCTAGTGCTCTTTCCTGGTGACCTTTTCATCACTAGGTCCAGATCACCTAGATACCATATCCAGGCAGCTGTTCAGAAATATTCCACCATGGCTTTAAGTTGTGGGCCAAGGAGCATTGGAGTCACAGCAGGCTGTGGGGCTAAGGCATGATATTTGTTATTGTTTAGTCGTTAAGTCGTGTCCGACTCTTCGTGACCCCATGGACCAGAGCAGGCATGATATAGTTGCAATAAACACAGCGCAACCAATTGGGATTTAAACAGGCCACAACTCCAATGGATGTTACAGATGTTAGCAGGTTTCGGTGCAGGCATTGGGTGTGTATCCTGAGTGGATTGATTTGGCAAGGTTAATCAACTTTAAGGACCACCCTATGATGTACAAATTGGGGGGACCCATCCAAGATCACCATTTTGGGTATGCTATAGCCCCATCAGCCCCCATCTGAGCAACCAGAACCACCTCCCCTTGGATCCCTTTAAAGAGGATCCTTATACTAAGGTTCCAATCCAGTGCCTTCAAAGAGCAGAGAAGGAAGAAGTCTTTCCTCCGGTCTTCACCCCAAACCATGCCCCCTAGGACTTCCATGATTGGCTGCAACCAGGGGTGAGCGCCAGCAGTCAGTGTGGCTGTCAGAGGAGGAAGTGATGTCCTCCCCCAGCCACAATGAAGCCAGGGAGCCACATTGACCCACCACAGCCATGCTGGACTACACAGATCCCCATCAGCTGGCAGTGAGCAATCTTTCCAGGATTAAACTAGATAACCTACAAATGATTTTATTTCATGTAATAATTTAAGACCTGTAAGAGAGAGGGCTTGCAGAGAGCAGCCCACTCTGCTTACTTCCATCAGATGGGAGAGCAGCAGCAAGTCTGGGAGTTTAAATCAGGAACAGGAAGGGTTAAGACGGGTCCAGGGCTCTGCAGAGTCCTGGTGGCTCAGCTCCAGGCTGGTAGCAGGGAAGCAGGGGAGGAGCTAGCTTCAGCAGGGGCTGGAAAGGAGGTAGACCGGCACCTCAGGAGCCTGGTTTGGGACCACGGAGGACCCATAGAGCAAGGAGGAGGGGCGTTTGGATGCCCAGGCTTAAAAGGGGGGTCAGAGCCCACGAGACGCCATTGTGGGCTTCTGCCCCATGCAGAGCAGACATGATTTGAGACATCTCACCACTGTATATAGCATGCACAATAAAACTATGAAAATCCAGAGGATGTGTGGAGTGCTTACTCGGGAGTAGCCAACACCCCATCTGTGACAGCAAGCCCACAATCTTTTGATGGCTACCCCGAGGGAAGAGGGCTGCAAATGTAGCAGCCGGCATGAAGTTGGCAGCATCTAAAGCAGAAGAGAGAGATGCCAAGGGAGGATTGGCATGCGTGAGGGGGGTAGCAGAGAGCAAGCTGCAGCCAGCACCCTGCAACTATGGAACGGCTCAAACACCAGGTAGGCACCCGGGCACAGGGGAAGCCAGGCTTAGTGAACCGAGCAGCTCTGAACACAGCCAAGCCGGAGGAGCGGAGGCTGGACAAGCAGAGAGGACACTCGGGACGGGCCAGCACTTTGTAGGGCGACCCTCAGCACAAGCTGGCTCTAAGGCTGAGAGGCATGGTGGCGTGGAAGTGCAGGAGGCTGAGAGGCGAGTCCGGGCAGAGGGGACAGACGGAGGGGAAAGGCAGCGGCCACAAGTTCCCATACAGTCCCGGGGAGGCAGCTGCAGCCCAGCACAGACCCCTCCAGCCAGATGTGATGCAGAGGGACAAAGCCCGCGCGCGGGTACTTTCAAACGCTGACGCGGGAAAACAGAGGGAAGAGAAAGGCGGGAGATGCCTTTACAATGCACCCAGCCACTTGGTGGAACACTGCCCCCAGAGGAAGGAATGGCGAGAGCAGGCACAGACACAAGCCTGGATGCCAGATCAGGAGGGGAGGGGCCAGGCAGAGCACCAACAACTGAGCCCTCCTGTAACACCCCACAGCACGACAAAGAGATGGAAGTAAGTCTGCAGCTGCCAAGAGGCCAGACCCAGGAGACAGTCGGGCTTCTCTGCAGGGGCAACAGCAATGATTTCCTATCGGTGGACTTTGCTAGGCAGAATCAGATTCCCCTTTTCCCAAGGAAGCTTCCCATGAGCGTCTCGGCCATAGACGGCAGGGAATTGCAGGAGGGTGAGGTCACGCAACAGACCCCCTCTCGGAAGATGACAGTGAACAAGCACGCAGAAGTGCTAGATTTGGACTTAATGGACAATGACCCTGTGGGCAGCCAGCGCCAGGGAGATCTCACCTTTGGAGATGCAGACGGCAAGGAGCACTGCAGGAAAGAAGGAGAATCCTCAGGATCGCACCACATCAGCTCCCCAGGCGGATGGAACGACGCAGAGGCGGGGATGCAGGAAGAGAAACTGAGCCAACTCACCAAAGAGGACACTTTTACCCAGAACATACGGAGGGACTTGAGGGAGGGAGAGGGGGCAGGGGAAGGGCTTGCAGAGAAAGAGGGGTTACTCTTTAGCAATGATGCCCGGTATATGCCCCAGGACTCCCTCAGAGGGAAGATTCTCAGGCAATATCATGACAACCCCACGGAGGGGCATGCAGTACATGTCTTCACGAGGCTCACACCCAGTAAGGCCAGTCTTGGGCGAAACCCCAGAGCCTTCCCAGAGCAGGGGGAGGGGGAGATTGGGGGACCACCTATTGAGGCATGGGGTGAGAGGAGGGAGACAGTACACCAACAACTGGATGGAGACGTGGCAAGGGGCAATGAGGCTTACAAGGAGGGGGCAGACCATCACAGGGGACTGGAGAAGGTCTTCCACGGAGGGGACAGGGTCTGGCTGTGGTCAGAAGGCCTTCCCATGGGAGGAAGGGGGAAGAAGCTGGCACCCAGAAGGCTGGGGCCCTTCAAGGTTCTGACACAGATCAACCCTGTCACCTTCAGGGGGGAAGTACCTACAGCGAGAAAGGTCCATCCCGTGGGTCACAGGTCTTTGCTCTCACACTTCAGGGAAAGCCCAAGGTTCAGAGGACGTGACACACATCCAACACAAGACGCTGACAGGAGGGAGGGGGAGGAAATCACACAAAAGACACTAGACAGAAGGGTGGAGGGAGAAGGCAGCCAAGAGGTTCCAGAAAGAAAGGAAGAAGAGGAGGTCTACAGTGCCACAGCAAGCCCGGGCTCCCGAAGGGGGGAGGGGGGGTTAAAATGTCTGATGGCCAGGCAGGACACTCCTGCTTCCCAAAACGCGGAGGCACTTATGCACACCATGCAAGGGGAGTGCCGCACACTGGAACTGCACGCTCCTTTCTCCCACAGATCCGAACCACCACATGTCAGTAGCACAGGGGACACAGAGGGGGAGGGCAATCCCAGGTGGGGAGCTTGGGAGACGCAGACCCAAGGAGCCCTCCGGGAATCGGAAGCAATTGTCCAGAGGGAGGAGGAGGATGACAACGGAGGGAACTACACGGACCAGCCACCCAGCACCGACTGGGAACAGGATTTTACACACACTACAGCAGAGGAGGAAGACCTGTCAGGCTTCCAGCCCTCTTTACAGACATCAGACCAGGCAACCCAGGCCTCAGAAAGGGGGGAGGGGGGAGCCTGGAGGGGGAGTGGATGTAAGAGAGAGGGCTTGCAGAGAGCAGCCCACTCTGCTTACTTCCATCAGATGGGAGAGCAGCAGCAAGTCTGGGAGTTTAAATCAGGAACAGGAAGGGTTAAGACGGGTCCAGGGCTCTGCAGAGTCCTGGTGGCTCAGCTCCAGGCTGGTAGCAGGGAAGCAGGGGAGGAGCTAGCTTCAGCAGGGGCTGGAAAGGAGGTAGACCGGCACCTCAGGAGCCTGGTTTGGGACCACGGAGGACCCATAGAGCAAGGAGGAGGGGCGTTTGGATGCCCAGGCTTAAAAGGGGGGTCAGAGCCCACGAGACGCCATTGTGGGCTTCTGCCCCATGCAGAGCAGACATGATTTGAGACATCTCACCACTGTATATAGCATGCACAATAAAACTATGAAAATCCAGAGGATGTGTGGAGTGCTTACTCGGGAGTAGCCAACACCCCATCTGTGACAAGACCCTTTAACCAGAACATTACTTATAGCAGAATGGAAGGCGGCAGTAGCATTACCTGCTTCCGGTTAAAGAAATAACTTGTGCTTCTTTACCGATCACTCGTAGCCGAGTAAGATTGTCTTCCATAAACATGGTTTTAACAATGAGTCCATAAGTGAATGTGGAGGCCAATTCTGGACCCACACGTCCTTCCACAGTGGAGACATTGGTTTCTGGGAGAGAGCTGATCACAATATGGATTTGTGTTTCTCCCTTGCATCCTGAGATTGAGTGTCTTCAAAGCCCATGACACCTTTGGTAAAGGCTGTTCTCCAACTGGAGCGCTCACAGGCCAGTGTTTCCCAGTTGTCAGTGTTTATACTACATTCTTTTTAGATTTGCCTTGAGACAGTCTTTAAACCTCTTTTGTAGACCACCAGCATTATGCTTTCCATTTTTAAGTTCGGAATAGAGTAGTTGCTTTGGAAGACGATCATCGGGCATCCGAACATGACCAGTCCAACGAATGAAGTGGTGCTTCATTTAGTTTAACATACTTTGAATGAATTACATAAGCCACCAACTAAGCTGTTACAGGTGATGAAAGTGTTGTCTTATTGGAAACTGCACTGTAGTACAGAAGGCAATCAAAATTATTCGTTTTATTGTTAATTAATATTACTATGGGTATTTTTAGATATGTGATCAGGGATAAGAACCAACCCAAGTTGCAATGTGTCTCTTTGAACATACACACACAAATGAAGTTCTGTATTGATTTCACTGTCTGGTTCATCTGCATGGGGCACTGGCAATGAAACTCGGTAAGCCTCGCCTTGAATTATTCTCATTCACTTTAATTGTGTATATAAATTATTGGTTTATATAAAATTGCAGAGGTATTTTCTGCTGAGGCAAAATTAGCAGTCCAGCTTCAGGCGGTTTAGTAGAGGCAATCTTCCTGTGGCATATAGCTTTCCTATTGCAGGCAATGTCAAGGGAAAGAGTAATATGCATTCCCTCCCTCCCTTCATTCTTAATCAGCCAGTGCCCCATGCTGAAGAACCAGACAGTGGGCCTACTGTCTTTATGTTATCTTTAAAACATATGATTTTATACCCCGCCTTTTGTCCACTCACAAGAGCCCACAAAGTAGTTCACAACATTAGCGAATAGCATGTTCCTAGGCATGTCTATGCAGAATTAGGTCTCAATGAGTTTAATGGGACGTACTCTAGGTCTGTAGGATTGCAGTTTTAAACTAAAACAACAACCAAACAGGTAAAAGCCAGGAATCAGAAGGTGTGAGGAGAGGGAAGAGAAGCAAAAACAAAGTTATGGTGAATGAAAAAGGGTTTCGGAAGCACACCAGGGACAGCAAAAAAGTGAGAGACACCAAAGCTTCCTGGATGCTACGATGAAAAGACTCTGTCCTGTGTGTTCTTTGGATGGCAAGTTTAATCTTGCCCAAGCTTCAGAAAAGTTTTGTGAGTCTGTTGATTACATTTTTATTTCCTCCAAGGTTTTCAGTGTGGCATATATGTGAGTTATTTCATTTTATCCGTACCACAACCTTGTGGGGTGACTGACCCAAAGACTGACTAAGGTTGCTTCATGGTTGGGCAGAGATCTCAGTCATCTCTGTCTGTTTCAACTCTTAAGGATCCCGTGCCTCCATGCCTGATCAGCAACTAGGGCTGCCATGTGTACAGATTTTCCCAGAAATTAACGGGATTTCATTGGCGGAATTGGGGATTTCCAAAAGGCGGCATTTTGTCCTGGATCTTAGGCAAGTCAATTAAAAATTGCATTTTTTGGGGGTGTCTCTGTAAGAAAAAAAAGCTCAACAACTTTTGGGATGTCCTTGTTTTTATCTTTTGAAATTTGGCAATCCTATCAGTAGTTAAAATTTCCTTAGCACTTAGCAGGACAATACAATTGAACTTCCAGTATATATATTTTTTTAGCAAGTCAGTGGTTTCCAGGATCAAAATGATCAGTGATTACACAACAAAGAAGAAGCTGAATAAATGTAGTGACAAAGGCAAATTCTTCTTTTCACAGTGTGTACAACTTGGAAGAAGAGTACTTCAGGCACAGGGAAGAAAGGCTTGCGCTCTCTCCCAGCGCAAATCAGAAACTAGCTCTTTCTTTCCACAATTCACTTTGTGCTATGCTTTCAACTATCTCTGGACTCTGCACAATTTAATCAGTGTTCAACTTTCAACTGCACTACTAGTCAGATGACAATGGAGCTGACTGCGTCAAGCTGGGCACCTTTCAGAGAAGGCCAGTGTCTTCTAGAGTTTAAGAAACACAGAATGGGAACGCTTTCTTTGTGAACATACTTTTTTGAAATGGCATCCTCCAGTGTTATCTGCTAAAGCTGTCTTTATGCAATCCTGCTGTAAGAACCTCTGAACTCACTTCAGCCTCTGATATGTTTGCACATTCAAGAAATGAATATGATATTTAAATAAGAATTAGCAACTCTCTGTAAGATCTGGTGCTTCTGGATCACTTCCCTGGGGTCAGATGCACAATAGCAGACATGCTACCTCTGGTGTGTGAAGTTTAAAGTTCCATAAAGAAAATAAAGCACCACTTAGCAGCTTGCACAGGGACAGTGCCATAAATGACCAAAAATAGCCAACAATAGGGGGAGCTGAAATACTCTGGAATCCCACCCCCTTGTTACCTCAGAATAAAACCTCTGAAATAGCCAATTTTGATTTTTGATTGCATTAGCAAGACTTGTAAGAGAATTATGAATATTTAAGGACTCTAAAATTATTGTGTTCTTTCTGTGGGTGAGTTACTAAAACAGCACATATAGGAGAGGAGACTTACCACTAGAGTTGCTGATGAAGCTTACCAGCCTGGGGTTTGTCGTCAACTAACTTTTACTCAGAGTAGACCGACTGAAATTAATGGACTTAAGTAAATCATGGCAATTAATGCCAGTGGGTCAACTCTGTGTAAAAGGTAACTGGTGACTGATAAACCTCAGGCTGCACTAGGATTGGACAGCAATCAACAAACAATAGGGTCTTAGTTGTTGAGCTTAGTCAGGATTCAGTCATCTTGTGTCCAAATAGAGTAAACTTCCAGGCACGCACAGCAGGGCAATTTTCCCTTCCAGATGCACCCCCACATTGAATCCTAATGCAGCAAGCCCCCTGACTATCAGGAGTAGTTTTTCAGTTGGTGCAAGGGACTGCCTTTGGAATGGGGTGTGGAAAAGCTGCATTGTATGCACAGTGTTCCGTGAGTGGCCTTTTCGATCCTGGCCTGTCTCTGCTTCTGCTTCCTTTGTCCTCTATGCCACTCTTCAGACTCTTCATGGTACATACAATAGACTCATACTTCAATATGTAAAGGTAAAGGGACCCCTGACCATTAGGTCCAGTCGTGACCGACTCTGGGGTTGCGGCGCTCATCTCGCGTTATTGGCCGAGGGAGCCGGCATACAGCTTCCAGGTCATGTGGCCAGCATGACAAAGCTGCTTCTGGCAAACCAGAGCAGCACACGGAAACGCCATTTACCTTCCTGCTGTAGCGGTACCTATTTATCTACTTGCACTTTGATGTGCTTTCAAACTGCTAGGTTGGCAGGAGGTCTTAGCATTTGAGAGCTCTCCTAGTTTAGGGTGTTTCTGTATTGTCAATCTATAAAACACGAGGTTGTTAACTTCTTGGATACTTCCTCTCACATTTTAGGATGTGGAGTTTGTTTGTTTGTTTAGCTCTGGAGGTTGGCTATAAATCCAAACGAAGGTAAAGCTTGCTCAAATTTAAATTTGGACTCTTCGTGTTCTTCCTTCTCATAGTACAAGGGCATCTTCCTTCATTTGGAGGTGTGCTGTGTGTCTTACAGCCCTGTTGTTTTGCAGAACTATTCCTTGTGTGGTATAGCTTATTTTTTTAATGAATGTCTTATTCAGCCCCATGCAAACTTAAATCTGTTTGGATCTGACTGATTCAAAGCAATTCCCCGATTCCCTGCTTCGCTGTAATAATTGACTAGGTTAGACTTTGCAAAGGTCAGAAAAAGAGGAACCCGCTTCATATTATTTCAGTTAATAAGTCAGTTCTTAAATCAAAATTTAAGAACTAATCTTTCAAAGCACTCTTCTCCATCCCTCAACTCTAAATCCATATGTAATTTCAAATTATATGATAGATGTCTAAAATTGTTACTTTTTGCTTAATTGCTTTCAAGTTACTGGAGGACACAGCATGAATGTTCGTTAGAAGATCTAGGGTCTGCCAACAAAGGGGGGGAAGAATTAAGAAAATCTTTAAGAAATGCATAAGAGATTAAAGGAACCTGGGGAAAACAGGATGTAGACGATCTCAAGAGGTAAAATTAAACTGGCACTCCAAAATATCTGAAACAGGGACAGAGAGGTGCTGTTTGAGCTAGAGCTTAGATGGAATATATTTCAAATTGAGGAAACAGCCCAGAACTCTGTGTGTGTGTGTGTGTGTGTGTGTGCGCGCGCACACACACACACACACACACACACACACACGTGAGAAGTTGCTTTCCTTACCCAGAGACAACCCCTACATAATGAGGTGGGGAGCTTTAGATAGGAGGGTACAGCATCCAGCAACTCTCCCCTTAGAAATTAAACAGTTTTATTGTATTTTATGTTGAAAACTCTGAATAAAATTAATTTTTTAAAAGAAAGAAAGAAAGAAATTAAACACTGAAAGAAGGCATGTGGTCTTGGAACATATGCCAATCATCTTGGATCAACATGATTTTCAGAGACAGCAGGGACAAGACAGCAGGGCATAATGTCCACAGAAATAGGTTTCCAGGTCACAAAGGTCAAACTGAGCTTCTAGTGGGCAGGGGGGGATAATAAAGGGAGCTCATGAAAAGAGTGGGCTGATCAAAACATACTGGTGGCGGCAAAATGTTTCTGAGCACCAGTTCCTGGGAATCACAAATGGGGAGAATGTTGTTATGCTCAAGTCCTGCTTTGGAGATTTCTATAGGCATTGGTTGACCATTGTGAGAACAGGATGCTAGACTAGATGGGCCAATGGCCCGAACTAGTAGGCTTTTCTTTCTGTTCTTAGGATCCATTAGAATAATAATTTCAGTTAATTATATCCTTTCTTCTTAAGGTAGAGCATAAAAAAGAAGACATGTTAAGATCAATAACATCTCAATGAAGGCTATATTTCTGGCTACAGTATACCATCTGCAGAAATATATCCCATTCAAAGCAAAAATAAAGTTAGGATCAAATAATAGGCTGGCGTAGTGCCTGGGGTGGTTGCTGGGTGGTGATTGTTATTATTGGTTGTTGTTTTTTTCATCTTTATTTTAGATTTTGTTGTGATTTATGTGGAAATTGTTCAGTTTGGCTTTGTATTTTTCAATGTTTTATTTATTGTTTATGACTACTTCTGTTATGTTGTAGTTACATTTTTTTCATGTTGTAAGCCGCCTTCAGCATGGCTTCACCCGTGAAAAGGTGGCATACAAATAAAATTATGTATACATGTAAAGTGAAGTGGGCTGGCATCGTCTCGACAAAGATGCTTTGCCTTTAACAGATGGACTGAAATTCAACTGGTGCAGTGTCTCCCATCAATCTCTCTCCAAGGTGGGAAATGCTACACTGTAGAAAAAAGAAGAGCCCGATTGGATCATGCCAGGGCCCATCTAAGTCCCACATCCTGTGCTCACAGTGGCCAACCAGATACCCATGGGAATGTCACAGAGCGAGCCAGCTAGTGAATCATACAGTTCAAAGTTGGAGTTAAACCAAGATCATTAGTAAAACCATGATCTTCACAGACTTGGCTGAGTGTCAGGCCTAATGAGCACAGCAGCTCATGGCCTATAGGTCTTACTCCATGAAATCAGCTGCCAAGACTAAAGATCCCTGCCTTCCCACAGCTGCCTGTGTCTCCTCCTCTACCAGGTTTGTTCCAAGCAATCGGAGAGTGCATCTGCATGCCATCTGTCTTTGCTCCGCCCTTTTCATGCCTCTCCTGTGACTCTTCACCAGGTTGACTCATCTCTGCCTCTTGACCACACTCCTCCCACCCTCTTGCATCAGCTTCTGCCTTGGATTCTGGACTTCTCTCTGCCATAGACTCTCCCTGCTCACTAAGCCGTTACCCCTTCAGCTTCTGACATCTCCTCTTCCCAATCTTCTCCCTCTGACCACTCATTGTTGTCCCACCATCACTCCCCAGGGGTTTTCCCCCTTGGTGGTTCCCCAGCTGGTTCCTTCCACAATTCCTCTGTATCCAACTAGTCCATGACAGGGAAACCCACAAGCTATGAGCATGACAACTCTCTCCCCAGAAACTGGTATTGAGAGGTGTACTGCCTCTGGCTGAACTTCTGCCTATCAGCTGTTAAAGCTCAGAGCCACCTTCAAGTAAAAACTGGCAACTTTTCCATTTTAACAGCCTTCCAAATTCACAAATGGCATACAGCTTATGAAGTGATCGGATGAAAGCAGAATCCTAGCTGATATGCTGGGTTTCTTATAAAGTTAATCACTTCTTGTTGTTCTAATAGTTTTACTGCTTCCTGATCTCTCCCTCTTCCCTGTGATCACTTACAGCCAGGCTTTTGTTTATCCACTCAACGCAGGGCTGTTTATTTACATTAAGAGTGCTGACTGGGGATCCCTGTGGACTGTTTGTCCAATAGCCTGTGGAGTCTCCAAGCTTTTATTGTTGACAACTGGTAGGTGGGAATCCAAGCTTCTGTGGCTAAATGTTTTACTGATAATTACCTGTTAACTACTGCTGTTTGCAGGAATGTAATAGAGTCCCTGCGTTTGTTTGCTCTTAAACTGTGTAAAACAAAATACAGTACAGAAACATGCTCAGAAAAGTCAGTGTCTTACATAAAATTTTCAAGTGGGTAACTGAATTAAATGGCCAAACAAAACATGGCAGGAACATGCCTTTTAAATCTAGACCTGCCTCAATGACTATAAAGTGGAGGACCTGATCTCAAAATGCAAGAGGGGGTTGTGGGTGAGGATTGTTAAATGCTCACCCTGCCCGCAGCTTACCTCCCTTGTACTGGAAGTGAGCCTGATGGGATAATGTTGACTGAGGAAAGAGGTTGCAGGGAGGTGAGTGGTGATCATGGGAAGGGTTCAACACTCCTCACCCTTCACTTGCTCTTAAAATTAGGTACATGTGTGTGACCTCACACTTACACAGGCTATGCATGACCAGGGCAGACTTGCATTTAACAAAGACAGGCCTGCCTTCTAATGGAAGTATATAAATGTATTCATTTTGGACAGAAGCAATGCTCCCTTTGACTTTGGGTTTCCTCACCCACTACTTTCTTTGTGCTTTCATTTATTTGCCACCCATGCTAGTAACTATTCTGGCCCACTCCTGAATGGAGAAGCATAGAGAGATAGCATTTCTTTTGATCCAACATATTTGCACAAAACTAAAAAATGGTGAAGTGTATATGCTCAGAAATTACAATTGCCTGACTTTTCTGCACTTCCTGGGCAGGAATGATATTTAAAAAAAACAAGATGCATGTGCAGCTATCTGAACACATGCCCTGGCTACTACTTGGGTTTAATATGAATGTGAAGACAGTGGCTTGTTGTTGTTTAGTCGTTTAGTCGTGTCCGACTCTTCGTGACCCCATGGACCATAGCACGCCAGGCACTCCTGTCTTGCACTGCCTCCCCCAGTTTGATCAAACTCATGTTCGTAGCTTCGAGACAGAAGAGAAGACAGTGGCTTAACAGCTAAGAAGTGTTCGAATGTGAACAAAAACTACCGGTATGTGCAATTGAACCCTAAAGGTTCAATCTAATCTCCATGCCATCTGCTCATGAGTCATGGCACCATGTTACTTTCAGTGACTGTTGTTGTTGTTTAGTCGTTTAGTCGTGTCCGACTCTTCGTGACCCCATGGACCATAGCACGCCAGGCACTCCTGTCTTGCACTGCCTCCCGCAGTTTGGTCAAACTCATGTTCGTAGCTTCGAGAACACTGTCCAACCATCTTGTCCTCTGTCGTCCCCTTCTCCTAGTGCCCTCAATCTTTCCCAACATCAGGGTCTTTTCCAAGGATTCTTCTCTTCTCATGAGGTGGCCAAAGTATTGGAGCCTCAGCTTCACGATCTGTCCTTCCAGGGAGCACTCAGGGCTGATTTCCTTAAGAATGGATAGGTTTGATCTTCTTGCAGTCCATGGGACTCTCAAGAGTCTCCTCCAGCACCATAATTCAAAAACATCAATTCTTCGGCGATCAGCCTTCTTTATGGTCCAGCTCTCACTTCCATACATCACTACTGGGAAAACCATAGCTTTAACTATACGGACCTTTGTCGGCAAGGTGATGTCTCTGCTTTTTAAGATGCTGTCTAGGTTTGTCATTGCTTTTCTCCCAAGAAGCAGGCGTCTGGCTGCATATAATTGTCAAGTCAACTTGCAGCAGCTTAGCTATTTATATACCTGCCTAATTTAGTAGCAAATTTATAAAGCAACTGTCTCCTTGAATCCATAGTAAAGCCAAAATAAACAGTTATATTAAGGAATATTCAGATTTATGATGCAGCTTGCTTAAAGATGGATAAGGATTGTATTAATTGTAACATGGAACATATGACACGACCATTTGGTCAATAAATTTACAATTCCATCTGACACTTTTATTCTGTTACAGCTTCCAAGGAGTACCTTTCGTGCTCCCTCACACAACCCTATCGCACTGTTAATTAGTTTAATTTATAAACCTCTGCCTGGCCTTGTAACATACATTCAATATATATTAAACCATAAAATTTAATGTTAAATTAATGTTAAATTAAATTACAAGCTTACTATCACATATCTTAATGTCCAGTTATTACAAAATCTAAAAAAGTTTAACTGAGGAAGTGTGCATGCACACAAAAGCCCATACCTATGACAAACTTAGTTGGTCTCTAAGGTGCTACTGGAAGGATTTTTTTATTTTGTTTTGACTATGTCAGACCAACACGGCTACCTACCCAGGGTAGGTAGGGCGCCACGGCGCCGGCCTGCCAGGGGGGGGCGCTGGCCGCTCCACCGCACAGCAGCGCCCTCGGCAGCAGCGCTGCGTGCTAAGCTCACCCGCCTGCCCGTCGCGCAGCAGCGCCCTCGTCAGCAGCGCTGTGCACTAAGCCCGCCCTCCCGTCGTGCAGCAGCGCCCTAGGCAGCCCCACTGTGCGCTGAGCCCGCCCGTCGTGCTGGAAAACATGGCAGTGGGGGGCGCCGGAGGGATCCATCGCACCAGGGCACCAGAGGTGCTTAAGACGGCCCTGTACCTACCTGTCCAGTTATTGAAATATAAGGAGGGGGGAGGGCTGTCCTCTATAGCAGGAGTTCCCAAACTATGGGGGATTTGTTCAGGTGACCCATGGCATGTCTGAGAACACTTACAATTTGAATTCTATGGAATTGAAACTGTAATAAAATAAAACAAAACACAATATACAATATAAAGCAGGCATCTCCAATCTGCGGCCCTCCAGATGTTTTGGCCTACAACTCCCATGATCCCTAGCTAACAGGACCAGTGGTCGGGGAAGATGGGAATTGTTGTCCAAAACATCTGGAGGGCCGCAGTTTAGGGGTGCCTGATATAAAGAAACAAACAAGAATAAAATAAGAAATACAATACAGTCATACCTTGGGTTACAGACACTTCAGGTTGCGTCTTTTCAGGCTGCGCACTGCGCGGACCCGGAAATACCCGAACGGGTTACTTCCGGGTTTCGGCGCTCACGCATGTGCAGAAACACTACATCGCGCTTTGCGCATGCTCAGAAGCACCAAATAGCAACGCATGCGTGCGCAGATGTGGCACTGCAGTTTGCGAATGCTGCAGGTTGCAAACGTGCCTCCCATACGGATCACGTTCACAACCCGAGCGTCCACTGTATAAGAAACAAAATATGCAATAAAAATACAATTAAAAACTACACAGCATCTAGCACAATGCATTACAATTGCCTCAGCAATTTTCAATGCTCAAGTTTGGCAGCTGCTCTAGAGGAGAAAACTGCTATATCTAGAGGGTGATTACACAGTCATATTATTTAATTCCATTTATGCACTCAGGAATAAAACTAAGTTCACAATCTGGAGGTGTTCCTTATCTATGCTACCCCCATGGCCAATTTACCCACTGTATATCATAATCCAAATACTTTAGCCATCCTTTTATTTACACAATCAGAGTAGCTAGATTTTTCTTCTACGTATATTTTTCCACCCTTGCAATACTTCTTTTTCTGTCATATTTTGTGAATCATTTTTGTAATGAAATTAATCTGGAATATTTCACATGTCACTATCATAAATAGATCCATATTTGGGTGAATTGACAACTGAGGAGTGTTCCATAGTTGTGGAACAGCTACTGAAAAAGTTTTCTTCATGCCTGAAAGCTTTTCTGTGCGCATCAAATGCTACACTAAATGAGGCCTAGTTCTGTGATATTCAAACCTTTCGATGTATATGGGGTTTGAAATAATATTTTAAGGATAATCTATAATCAAAGGTTCCAATAGATGTGGTTTTCCGAAGCCACATATGCCACGCTTATGCCACCCTGAGGCCTTCACCTAATCTGAAATATTGCAAGTGATTTATTAGGCCTTGAGAAATAAGGGCAGTAATGGGACTGCTGACGGAGCCTTAGCGATTCTGTTTCTAATATGGTGCTGTTTAATATACTGTATTTCTTCTCCTAGAAGATATTAATTTAGTTTTTGAAATGTTCATTGCTAAGATTAAACATAGGTTTTTGAAATGTGTTCATAGGCAATTTATGCAGGCATACCACCATACTCTTCTCTGGGTGCAAGGAACACTAATTTGAAAATGATTTATATGCCCCTTTGTATAGTACATCCATTGCCCTATCGAAAAAGGTTTTCCTCTGACATAACACTGGGATCCTCTCATATATTAGAAGTACAGCAGCATTAGAAACTCTTTGCAAAATTTATGAGGCTGTCTGTTCACAAGGTAAGGCTGACAGGAATTCTGGAGGTTTTAGCTAAAAGGGCAGGAAAACATTGATCCTTGATTAACAACCATACACATGTTTATAAAAGGGGGTGGGGATCATAAAAACAAAAGAAAAGCAGACACTATCTTCTGTCACTCAGACAGGACTGGCCCAAAACATTTTGCTACCTGAGGCAACTACTCAAGATTGCAAGATGTCAGGGGCTGGCAGGTGTGTGGAGGTGGCGGGGGTGGGGTGTCTGGGGCTGGCCTAGGAGCAGGGACCAGTGATTTATGGAGTTGCTGCTTCTCATGAGGCAGAAGTCAGGGAAAGGAGAAGAGGAAAGGGTTGGAGCAATCAAAGAGGAAAGCTGGATGCAGGACATGTAAGAAGCAGAACAAGGGGTTGTCCAGGCGAGGGGGGAGTCAGCTGAATACCTGCCACCCACCCACCCCACTATCTCCAAGAACCAGGAAAGAGCAGTGATGACTTCCATGTAGGGGAGGCCTCAGGATACATGTGTGCTCCCTATCAGAGCAGGGTGCATAAGCTGGTTGGGGGGGGGGGTGTTCAACTGCTCTGCGGGGCCTGGACCTGGGAACAGCTGCCTAGACGCTAAAAGTGCATGCACACATGGACTACTGCAATGCGCTCTACATGGGGCTACCTTTGAAGGTGACCCAGAAACTGCAATTAATCCAGAATGTGGCAGCTAGACTAGTGAGTGGCCACCGGGACCACATAACACCAGTCCTGAGAGACCTACACTGGCTCCCAGTACGTTTCCGAGCACAACTAAAAGTGTTGGTACTGACCTTTAAAGCCCTAAACGGCCTTGGTCCTGTATACCTGAAGGAGCGTCTCCACCCCCATCATTCAGCCCGGACACTGAGATCCAGCACCGAGGGCCTTCTGGCGGTTCCCTCATTGCGAGAAGTGAGGTTACAGGGAACCAGACAGAGGGCCTTCTCGGTAGTGGCACCCACCCTGTGGAACACCCTCCCAGCAGATGTCAAGGCAATAAGTAACTATTTTACTTTTAGAAGACAACTGAAGGCGGCCCTGTTTAGGGAAGTTTTTAATGTTTGATGCTGTACTGTTTTTAATATTCGGTTGGAAGCCGCCCAGAGTGGCTGGGGAAACCCAGCCAGATGGGCGGGGTATAAATAATAAATTATTATTATTATTATTATTATTATTATTATTATTATTATTATTATTATTATATCTGTGTGCCTTAGGAGCTGTTGCAAGTGCACCCTTTTGTCAATGAAGAATTAACTATCCAATGCCTGCCTGCCTTGGCTGGGTGGGCTCAGGACATGACCCATCTCCCAAGACAAGAGCTAATTAGTAATAGGACAGCATTCTCCATCACATCTGAGAATATCAGGCCACCTCAGAGGGTGCAGGGCAGGCTGTGTGCTGCACACAACTTCAATCACACCCCTAGCATAGGTTTAAATCTTCTCCAAAGAATCCTTAGAATTTGAGATTGTACGGTGCTGGGAACTGTAGCTCTGTGAGGGATAGACTACATTTCCAGGATTCTTTGGGGGAGGTCATGTGCTTTAAATGTACACAGCAGATGTGACCTCGGTTTCCAGCACCTTGCCACCAACCCCCAGCAGCTGGTACTTGCGGCAGCCACTTCACTGTGCCTAATGAATGGTGGGAACGGCCCTGCACCAAAGACCCCAAGCCTATGCAGAAGCTTGGCCACCTATGTTTATAAAATGCGTGGCAGTGGGGCAGGATCTCTCACGCTCTGTCTTACCACCTTGTATTTTCTGTAATGTGTAAATCCCCAACAATCCCCAATATGCATGATCTTTACCCTCTGATTTTGGGGGGGTGAGATTGAACACTAGTCAGTTACACAGCAATCCAACTACATATACATATATAGGCTACTATTTGTGCACTGCAGTAACACAGCAGAGGCAGCCTCTCCTTTTTAAGTATGGCAAGAATTGCTATATGGCTGGCGCAGCACCAGAGGAATAAGAAGTTGCTATGACTTGTCTCAATTATGACATTTCAAAAAGATCCTTAATTGATAGGCTGGAAGGCAAGCTGGTCACACATTTTGCCAACTGGGAGATCACTTTCACCAGAAAAAGACATACAATTTCTGTTCCTGCCTGCAATGATATATTTGATTTGAAATCATTTCCTCGGCCTGTGTCTTGAGGGGTAATGTGACTTTGCCTTTATTTATCTTTCTTTGGGGACTATAGGAAGTTTAGGCTCATGAAAGTAGGAGACTGATAGCAGTTAAGCTAGGCAGAGCATTGACAGGGGGCCTTCTGAACTCCTTTACAATTCATGCCACTTCCAATACATCTTGAGACACATGATGCACCCATAGTTCAGAAAAATAGCTAGCTTTTCAGTATGCTGGTGAGAGTGCTTTGGTTCTATTTTCTGTCCTGACTGGCACTCCATTACGTTTCGGATAGAATTATTTAAAGTAACTCCAGGAAAGCACAAGATATACTGTGGGTGCTGTATAAGTGCCATTCATGCAATACTTTGCAAGGTTCAATTTGTAAGCACATGGCCCTTCTTTGAATAACTGCTATTGGCTCGATTCCTGTGAAATGTAAGTTAATGAATGCCCTCACCACTGATCTGTGAGCTCTTGAATTGGATATACAGTAAGTTAGTACAGTGTGCATGCATTCACTTGGCAAGGTGCTCATTTGTAGTGGTGAAGATACGGTAAGCTTTCCGCATCCCAGTTATCTTTTTCCTTTAAAATCTTTCCACATTCTCCTCACCACTTGACAAGGTGGTGCAGGTGGCTGACTCACCATGTGCTTACATGCACACTATACAGGCCTGTATTCATGCTACATTCACAAGAATGCTTCTCGAGAGAAGAATGATGGGGGAAGGTTGCCAGATAGATAGATAGATAGATAGGTAGGTAGGTAGATAGATAGATACTTTATTGTCATTGGACTTTAAATAGTACAATGAAATTGAATGCCCTCCCTTAAAAACAAAAACAAAACAAAAACACAATTACAGTCATACACATGCATACACATCCCCCTATTCTGTTACACTGTCTTTGTTTAAAGTTGTGGCTTCCAAAGTTTTTACAGTGCTGGAGCCCCACCCCACCCCAATTCAAAAATATATCATATCAATTTAATAAAGAGAAAGGGAGCTTCTTGTCCTCAAATCATATGTGTTGTCCCCATGTGCTTTTCTAAACATATGACAAATGTAGACTTTTAGAACTTATTAGACAACATGCTCTGCTGTGGGAAACACAGGTCGCATGCATGTTTCTTTATACGGTACAAGACCAGGCAGCAGCTCAAACGAAATGAAAATGCTCTCATTCTGACAATGCAATCCCATGCATGTTTACTTGAAAATATATCCCACTGCATTTATTCAGTGGGACCTGCTCCTAGGTCATCTCTGGACACAGAACTCTGAATAAAGAAACAAAATTCAGAGTTTGATAATACCTATATTAGGTCCAGCCCAAATCACAAAATAGTGAACAAACTTCCACAAACTAGATGTTACACAAAGCAGCAGGTGGGAGGATATGGCGAAAAACAAAAAGTGCTGGATGTTGAAGCCATGGGCTCTGCATTTAGACTAAGTCCCAAGATGGAGACTGGAGACTGAATGGGTCTATGCTAGCTGCTTACAGGTATTAGGTTATGTCTGGTTTTCCCAGATGGAAAAGCAATGGCCAACCCCTATTTTTAATACATGTTTGAAAACTCTGAATATGTTTCATAATATTGCTTCTATACAGAGAGCTGAATGCTAAACATTAATTATAGACATGTACAATCTTGATGGGTCTAGGAGGGTAGGAAAAGCAATTATCCACAGCCATGTGCAATCTTTATCTGTATCTCATCTTCAGTGTAGAAAACAGAATATATTCAATGGGTAAGATTCAACATCCCACCAACAGACATGGCATTTCCCCTTCCTGTCCTTGCACCTCCCCCCTGCAGCCCCCCCCCAATAAGCTCTTGAGGGTTTACCAACCATCTGCAGCAGAGTTTGGAGGCGCACAGGGGCAGGGGAGGAAAGTCCTGTCCTGTATGTGCAAGCAATTGCTTTTTAAACTACACGGTACATATATGAAAATATTTGGGATGCTTACACAGCTTGTGACCTGGGAAGCTGACTGCTGCCAGGCTGACATACTGGCCTGTGAGGAATTCACTAAATATCCTGGGTTTGCTTTTTATCCAGGACTTCAAAATCTGGGAGGTAGTCTAGCCTCTTATACACAACATATCGCTGCATTCAGCTTACTGGGTCACAAATTGTGCAGGTCTGCACTGGGATAATGTCAACTTGCACACTCTATGACATCGAGAAAGAATCTAAAGGTTAGTATGTGAACATAATTCTTTTATTTTTAGGAATGGGAGCACTGCTTCCTTATAATATTTGTTTTGCATTTGAATAGCTGTGAGCCACTTATTATGAATTTGCATTGAGGTGGTTTTAAACACCTCCAAAGTGTAGCTCTGAATGTTAAGGCATAGGCCAGTAAGTTAAGTTTTTATGGTCCATTACAAATTAACCATAATTGGGATTTGAGGCAGGAACAATGGTGCAATTTCTCAACAGTAATTCAAACAGAGCCCTGTAGTTAGTGGTTATGAAACATAACCACACATTTTCAACTCTTCTTTATTTACTGTACCTCTGTGTTGGAGTGTGTGTGTGTGTGTGTGTGTGTGTGTGTGTGTGTATTTCCCCTCATTTATTCAAGGCATGCTGTCCCTCACCACATATTATTTGCTAAGAATAAGGAATCCAAACGTATGACACTTGAGAAGTACAATGTGTCTACATTTAGTGAAGCCAAATGCCTGTCTTCAGCTTTTAAGAGGTAGAAATTATTCTGAGGAACCCATTTGACATGGTATAAAAAGCCAATGGTGGGTGCTGTTATTAAGAGAGGAAGCAGTTATGGAGTTTTTGCACATGAATCCATGGAAACTTTCTTTTGGGTGCTCAAAAGATTATAATGTCTCACTTTCACAGCTTCCTCGAGCCCTTTCTTTTAGGACAAAGATGGTTGGCAGCCCTACAGACTGGCTAAGTCAACTTTAGAAGAGAGCAGCCAATTCAAGATTTCCCAATCAGTATTATGCCCATTTATTTTTAACCTCATTATTAAAGCTCCTCATGAAACATGGTTGACAGCTAAATTTGATCCCTTTTACCTGCTACTGTTAACTATTTTCCATTCTCCTTCAACACACACACATAGTTACTGTTTCATTACAAAAGAACAATAAATTTCCTTTCAGGGTAAAGTAAGGGTGTAATGACTAATGTATTGCCCATCCTGTAGAAGACCTAATATTTGCCAAATCAATTAAAAGAAACCACTCTAGAGAAATACGGATGTCTTGCATTTGGATCACATCAGATATAATGTGGCTTAATTCCAAGGCTGGCATATCGCCCTCATTGGCATCTAACAGTTTATTCCAATCCAGAGAGTTTGGCTTATGACTTTTAGACAAATGCATCCTAGAAGCTTAAGGCCAGATGTGGTTTCCAGTGATTTATCACTTTCCCATTTCTCAGAACATGAAACCAAAAGACTAAATGCAGGACACTTTCGTTGGTACAGTGAGGGGGAGGGAGGTTGGGGGGGTATTTTTGTTGTTTTGCCACTCATTTTGTGTTTTTGTTTTCCACCTTCTTCTTTTAAAAAAAGGAGAATGGTAATCAATAATAAGCAGCAGGTATAAAAGTGCAACACTGCTCACTTGCATCGCACTCAGAAGAAAATATGTTGACTCTCCTGGGGTTAGTACACTATAGCTTTTGGATCTGAGAGTGCAACACATTTTGGCTAATATATAGATCAGCTAGGGAAACTATTCTCAAGAGGCACAAACACTTGCAAAATATATTGTGAGATACACTTTAACACTTTCAAGTGTGTGTCAACACCTCTGCACAAAGGATGCCATTTAATTCTGCATAGATTTTTATAGTTCTGTAGAATCACCTTTGAATGGATTGGGGAATCCAGCATTTATCATCAGAGGTTTGGAATGATTCAATTTTGGACGATGTGCGGCCATGTCCACTGCATTCATAAAGTCTCTACAGTCATCAGAACTGGATGCATTCCAGTAAGTTTATCACTAGAATCCAAGAATTAATTATGAAATGGGGAACAGAAGTTCAGCATGTGTCCTTCTAGAAAGCTGTGCTCTACCAAACCTTTTCTGCGCTAGAATTGTTTCTTTCTTTCTGCATCCACACTCAAACAAATGATCCTAAAACAATTATATCTATTTTAAAGCACTGCATATGCTGGTCCCTGCCTCTTTAACTGTCCTTATCAACATGATAGAAGTTGGGTCTGTACCATTTCATACCGGTGTGGGTATAGATTTGCACGTTAAGATGCTCTCCCACAATAAAAGAAATACCTATCTACATGTAGAGAACAAGCGCATCAGGCTAACTGCAAGGTACGGTTTTAAATTGGGAAGAACTTTCAGACATGTTATTCCACACCTGTACTCCCAGCTGGCACAGACCCAAATTACTTATCAACCTGAACATTTATGGGAGGAATCAACTAGCTTACTCAGTGCTAGTTGAAAGACAAAAGTAATCCAGGATTTACACAAACGCTGAGGACATTCAGCTGCTTTGTCAGATTTTTTTTTTCTTGAATCTCCTATTATTCTGAATGTATAGATCAGCAGCTGGTTCCCTGATAAATTGCTGGATAGAATCCTATTCCTTAATGCACAGCGGTCTTACAAATGATAACTCTGTCATTTAACAGCTACCTAATGTACAACATGCAAGGATGTGACTTTCAGACTTTTGCAATTCTATTAAATGGATAGATCTAGTTACAGGTAGGCAGCCGTGTTGGTCTGACGTAGTCAAAACAAAATAAAAAATTCCTTCCACTAGCACTTTAGAGACCAACTAAGTTTGTCATTGGTATGAACTTTCGTGTGCAAGCACACTTCTGAAGAATGCATGCACACGAAAGCTCATACCAATGACAAACTTACCGTAGTTGGTCTCTAAGGTGCTAGTGGAAGGGAAGGGATTTTTTTAAGTGGATAGGGTCATCATTATATTATAATATCTATAAAAACTCAGCAAAGTTCCCATTTGCAACTAAGTACATTATAGCATATACTAGATTTGAACAAACCACCAATTTTTATTGCTAATCTAATTAACTAATTAGTTGTGTCAAATATACAATAGTTTGGGACATATCTGCCCTTGCTGTACCCTTATAAGGAGCAATGTTATTATTTTACAAAAGATGAAGGTAAGAGCTGATAGACAGCTGAAGACTAAATCTGTTGCTAAAATGAGGTTTGAACCCCCAGGTTCATGATCCATTTTTTAATTTCATTTTCAACAGTCTAAATATTTATTTTTGCCACTTAAACTTCCAGACTTGCATAGGATTTCTGATTATCTCCTATCATCATTGCTGATAGGCCTTTACCTGCTTTAGCACCAGATTTTCCCAGACTATTCACTAGGCTTGGTATTCTTGATCCATTATGAACCATTTGAATGTAGTCAAATGCTCTAACCATCTGCCCTTCATGTAGCTTTCTAATACAGATGACAACAATCAAATTTGTTAATACATGTGACAATAATCAACCACGTGTAGAGCAGCCTACACATGAAAAATAAGTCAAGGAGGGACTGCTGATCAAGCCTCCAGTTACAAGCAGGCTGCATTTTGCGGGCTTCTTAGGGACTATCACATTTTGTTGGCATTGAAATTATTGGAAAATGAATACAAGAAATCTGGTTTTCTTCTATAGAAGAACAGGTGCTAAGGCAGCAGAGGTCAAGAAATGTCATGTAAACCTGCAGAAACCATTCAACTAAAAACAAAATGGTGTGGACAATATGCAGTCTGATTGATTAATGCTACATTGCTGGCGTTTTCATCAGGCTGCCATGACAAATTTGCTACACTCTTCAGAGATAAGATAGCTTAGGCTAGTCTCTATTTGACAGAAAGAGTGGCAGAGTCTAAACAGACTGCTTTTCCTCACCTAATTTGATTAATTTCTGATTAGGGTGTCAAAGGTAGTCTAGATTCCCCTTGGATTTCTTAGTACTTTCTATTCTGGTTTAGTAAACATGATTTTGGAAGATTAAAAAAACATTAATTCTAGTGCTGTGGTTCCCGACGTGGGGCATACACCCCATCATAGCTGCCAAGTTTTCCCTTTTCTCGCGAGGAAGCCCATTCAGCATAATGGAAAATCCCTTTAAAAAAGGGATAACTTGGCAGCTATGCATCCCATAGGAGAGCAATTTGATTTTTAAGGGGGGCAATTTGAGAATGAGTTATTAACAGTGAATGACCTTTTATGTTTCCTCCACATGAAAAGGAGTTCACTTTTTGAATCATAAGAATTATATGTCATGTGGGGGGGGGGGCATCAGGATTTTAGAGATGCTTAGGTGGGGCATGGCCAAAAAAGATTGGGAACCACGGTTAGTTGTTTTTGAACATAGTACTGACAGAGAACTCTTTCAACATTAGTCTGTTAAAAAACCTGTTAACATTACAATAAATTCTGGGGATAGAGGAATGTCATTTGCCTTTCAGTTTCAGGGAACTCTTGTCCACAGTTCCTGCCTTTTTGTGTAGGAATTTGCATTACACATTTGGGAAACTTCTGTCTTCCAAACACTAGCTTGGCCCAACTAGCTCAGCCCATAGCAGTTTGTCTAAAAAATTGTATGGGCAAACTAAATAAAGCAGCTATCATAGTCTAAAAAGGTCCATTGATTTAAATGAGTCTACTCTGTACATGACTTAGTTGGATATGTTAATTAACTGAACCTTCATTTCATGTGCAAAAATCAATCTTCATTAAAATTTATGAAAATAAATAGAGAAAAAGGATGACTGAACATTGGAATAATAAGTATAGTACAAAACATCTCTGGCTTTTCTTCTTTCATACAAAAAAATAAAAATGGGTTGAAATTTGTTAAGGTACAAAATGGTGGCATGAATTGGACCCACTAGAATTCTTAGAAGCACGTCAGGCTGGGAGTAGGTTCATAGCTGTCAAGTTTTCCCTTTTCTCGCGAGGAAGCTTATTCAGCATAAGGAAATTTCCCTTTAAAAAGGGAGAACTTGACAGCTATGAGTAGGTTGCTTGACCAAGGCCATTCAAGGGGGACTCAGTTCACCTAAATTTAATAGGAAAACTACAAATGCTATCAAGTGTGCCATATGGATTCCCACTCCCGCCCACCCCACCCCCACTCAGTTATCCATGTGTTTGGACCAACACTGGCAGAAAGCAGCATGAATACAGCATAAAAGTAGGGAGGGAAGGATGAATTCCATCTCTATCTTTATTCCATTTGAGAAGTAAGGCAAGACAGCTAAATGAGTAAATTCAGTTAGAATCTTAAACTCCTAATCATTCTTAGTATGAGAGGAACTGCAGAAACATCAGACACACAGGACCTCCTTCATCTCCACATTCACAGCCATAGCCAACTGAGGCTATAGTAAAAAAACAAAACAAAAAACACCTAAGTGACTGCCACTGAAAAATTAATTTCAAGTGAAACACAAATAGCCAAATTAAACATTACTTTCTGTGTAATTAAACAGAAGATTGGGTAGGATGAAGAGTTTAAGTAGCTTCCAATACTTGTTTTTTCATTAAGCTGGCTCTCGCTGGTGGTAACATCCCGAGTGGATTTCTGCTCAGGGTGCTCTTGCTTCAGAAATGCAAGAAGGTGATGTTCAGCTATTTGTTCCCCATTCCTCCTGCAGATCTCACTATTCCCTACACTTCGGGAAAGTCTCCCAACCATTCAGAGAAGATTTTTAGGGATACTGGGGGTTGTAAGAAAAGATAAAATTGCCTCTTTTCTGTTGTACTAGCAGGAATCCGTCAATGGACCAGAAGTCTTCTGTGGATGGAAGGATCCCTTCCATTGTAGGAGGCAGAGCCTGCATGCAACCCACTTAACCCACTTAACTTTTTGAATGTTTCACAGGCTTCACATATGTTATCTCAGATACCGGCACATCAACCCTATAAAGCAAGTCACTATAATGATCCCCATACTGCAGTTGTGGGTGTTGGGGTGGGGGTTAAGGCTGAAGGATAGCTGCTTACCTAAGGTCACCTGCTGAGCCTATGGGGACATCTTCTTTCACAACTCATACACTTCTAGACATACCACTACACCAGATCTCAAAATCTATCATTCGTACCACAATCATGGTGAATTTGGGGCTTGGAGTATGTAAGAGCTTATGCAAAGAACAAAATCTAGCAAAGAAGGCAAAGAAAATCATTAGCAGGTTTCAAATTAATTAATGTAAAAGCTGCTCTCCCTGTCAGCGAGTAATTAGAAACAGGCTCTGTTCTTATAGCCCCATAACAGCCTGCCATTCCCACTATCAGACAATGCCAAACCACGTCCATATGGTCGTCTGACCAGTCATGTGACTTTTAATACCCACACGATGGCACTAAAATGGCCTATTAGATTTACAGTGTCATTAACCTTCGAAAATAAAATGAGAGTCTGCTCTGGTGCAAAAAAAGAGGGGGGAAGAGAGAGAGAGACAAAAAATATGCTTGACTGCTGTTGGGTTTCGGGTAACCAGAGTGTGAGGAAATGCTGACAGGGGTCACTGTGGTATAATCTTTCATTCGGCCCCAAAGCTGTCACGCCTTCCCCAGATGTCTAAAGCACAGATATAAATTTTCATTATCCAGCAGAAAAGGGGCAGAGGTACACCAAATGAATTTTTTACCAATCAAATTAGAGCTCATTGCCACATTAAGTGGAAACACTAATATTGTGAAGTTTTCTTGTGGTCATTTATCTATCTCGGTCCAAGTGTAGGAAGTCACCCCACCGAAGCTGAAAAAGGGTTCCCCCTCAAAAAAAAATCAAATTATAGTTTGTATAATTGCGTTCCAGTCACAATAAAATTGAATAAGGGAAAAAAATCCTATTAGAAAAGAACTGGGCTTTATCACAGAAACAAGATTTTTCTGCTTATTTTTAGATTTTAAAAATATATAATAATATTTCATACCACTGAAGTCGAATAAAGATAAATAATTGTTATTTTAATTATCTAAAAACAATTAATAGAAATTCCAAATTATTTTCAAGTTTACCTTACATAAATTCCTTTAAAACCTTAGTTAAAAAAACAACAAAAGGTAGAGATTTAAGCATATGCCTAAATATTCCATTGAACTCAAGGGGAGCTAAAGTACTTTTTGGACATGCATGCATACCAGACTTCTCCTGACATAAGGACACAAGAACTGCCCAGCAGGATCAGATGGTCAGACCAAAAATCATCTAGCCCAATATTCTGTCTCCAAAAGTGGCCAGCCAGATGCTTCTGGGAACTTCAGAGGCAGGGCATGTTGGTCACTGTCATCTTTTGTCTTTGTCTTCTGGCATTCAGAAGCATAAAGGTAAAGGGATCCCTGACCATTAGGTCCAGTCGTGACCGACTCTGGGGTTGCGATGCTCATCTCGTGTTATTGGCCGAGGGAGCCGGCGTATAGCTTCCGGGTCATGTAGCCAGCATGACTAAGCCGCTTCTGGCGAACCAGAGCAGCGCACGGAAAAGCCGTTTACCTTCCCGCTTGGAGTGGTACTTATTTATCTACTTGCACTTTGACGTGCTTTTGAACTGCTAGGTTGGCAGGAGCTGGGACCGAGCAACGGGAGCTCACCCCGTCACAGGGATTTGAACTGCCAACCTTCTGATCAGCAAGCCCTAGGCTCAGTAGTTTAACCCACAACACCACCTGCGTCCCATTCAGAAGCATATTGTCTCTAAATAAAGAGAGCTTCCATTTTTATAATGGCTAGCTCATAGCCACAATAGACATGAATTCTGTGAAGGGATATGTTCTACCCTCTAAAGGCTTTGGCCGAGCCCTCTTGCACGTCCTTGGTCATAATATCTGAGAGCCGCACATATTCTAAATAGAAGGTGCATAAACCGGAATTATGGTGGAATTATAGTAACTTGCCATTTTATTTTCAGTCTCATCCCAAATTAAGCTGCAACTGAACTTTTTTGTTATTTCAGCCACAGTTGACTAAAAAAAGGAGATCCTCTGTGAAATTTGTCATGAGTAATTGCCAGCATGGAATTTGCCTTTGCCATTGTGCACTGAGCTGATACTTCAGTGAATCTTCTACTACGTCATTAAGATATCTTCTAGAGCAACCAAAACCAGAAGTGTACAAAATCTGACACTTAGGAAAAAGTTATGTGATAGAAGTTTATAAAATTATAAGATCATTAAAAGTACATAGACATTAACTCTTATCAGTCATAGATCTTGGAGTAAGCATGCTGCTTCCCATCCTATTTGACTTCCTTTAAAAACTATTAATGCTCTGCATCTTGAAGATTGTAATAACAGAGAAAGGACAAGTACATGCCGGCCATGGCTTTAGTCACGGCACTCAGCTATCTATTTAGCTGGTATTGAGTTCAAAAAGAATTGACCTTATCTTATGAACTTCCTTCACTTCAATGTGACAGCAAATCAATAAGTTAGTAGATAAGGTTACAACCTGTCTGTTACATTTTATTGGGACAGGTGTATAACTTTAAGAAGCTGAAATGTAAATACTGCTTCCCAGGTCAAAGGCTGTGATGGCTCTACTTATGGTACATTTTCTTGAAAAGATATCAAAAGCTTTTTTGTGGATGTGGAGTTGAAGGGACTATGTTGGGCTACACAAGTAACCAGGTTGAGGAGGCTGAAGTAAGAAGCAAGCAAGCAAGTGCAGGATATAGCATACATAACATTACGTGGAAGGACTTGTTTGTATGCCATTATCAGTGCACTATCAGTGTGATGAGAAGGAGCCATAGTTCAGTGCTATAGCACAGTGGTCTTCAGTTGGTGGGTTGAGACCAATGTGTGGGTAATGGCCTGATCGAAGGTGGGCCACAACAGCAGCACTACCACCATGCAAATATATGGTAAAAGATTAAGAAATGAGTTCCCAAATGCATGTTTGGGTTAAAAGTGTGTCCTTGGTCTAAAAAGGTTGAAGATACCTGGTTTTTAGCTCTATCTTAATATTGCCCATAATTCTTTTTCACAAACTGGAAGACTCCCCAGCTAATTTCCTATTGACCTTGTAGTTTGACTCTGCTACTATTAATTTGATAATGATAAGACCAAAAAACACAAAGCACCCTAATTAAAAAGACCGTGCAAAATACGTTGAATTACATATATTGATTAAAGAGAAAACAGCTGGGACCTTATTTAATGCTCCTTGAAGTCAATGAAAAAGTTTTAAAAGGAGTTGGCTCAGTCCTTAATGTCATCCTACTCCTTCCCCTTAAGGAAAACATTTTTTTTAATAGAAGAGAAGCACTTAAAACAATGAAGTGCCCTTGGAATACTTGGGTCTTAAGGACATGCTTAAACATTAGGCCTTTGGCCCTCAGCCTGGAAGTACCAATCACTCCATTATAAGTCTGACCTCTAAAAGACATAAATAGTTCTGCAGGCTTCAGCCACAGTAGGACAAGTATTTTAAATATACACTGAAAAATTATGCTATTTTTCTTCAAAGACAGACGCAAACCATACTTTCCCAATGTCAAAACTATTCTGCTATATAGCTATTAAGTTCCTCTTGGGTGGTGGCAATTTTGGTATCCCTGGAGTTTGGGATGGAGACCAACTGATGTTTTTTTGTTTTGGTCAATCCAGGATCCCACTATGGAATTTTGAGGGCAGGGGTAGCCAACATGGTGCTTCTCAGATACTGTGGACTACAGTTCCCAACATCCTAGACTATTGGCCCTGCTAGCTCAGGGCTCATGCAGATGGGAGCTGTAGTCCACAACATTTGGAAGGAACCACTTTAAATACCCTTGATGAAGGAACTCCGAGACTTACTACCCCTGCTGAAGACTACTTTCAGACTATTGTCAGTTTCTCATTATTAATATTCACAATTAAAGCATTGTGCAGAAATGGGCTACTAGATAAACCATCCACTGAGAAAAGTTTGTCCCCCACCTCCTGCAATTTGGCTGGACTTTGCAACAATTTTGATGGAGCATTGCTGGTAGATTTTGATTTTCTCCAAATAGTACATTGCCAGACGTTAATTCTGTTTTCATTGTATTACTTACTTAAAGTTTTATTTGACATATCAGGTTTAGGCATCAGTGTTCTATTCTATAAGGATAACTAGGGACTACTCTAGTTTTTCAGTTTATTAATCTGGTTCTTTTTGTTCTGATTCTGTAATTAAGCAGTTAAAGCACTGATATGAGTTCTTACTGCCCAAAGATTAGCAGGACATATTTAGTCCATGGTTATTTCTTCAAGCACTATTTTACATTTCAGCCTGCTCACCATATGTGCCTACACCTATGTTTTCTTTGCCACTAATTGCTCCTTTTTGACAATGCCATCTATATGTGCATGCTATTATTGCTCCTTTTATCACCCTAAGCCTATTAATGCCCAGACTTATGGTTCCCAATGGATTTAAAATTAACCAGCTCTCAAAATATTGTTCCATCTTTCAATACCCCCTGTCCTTTTCAGTTTCTAACTTGAGTCGCACATAAATTGGCTGGCTATATTTCTTCCAGAGCCTGTAATCTTAAATGTTTGAAAGTGCAGAGCACCAAGATTTATGAATGCAATATTAATATATCTAGGTGAGGAGAAGAGAAACTTAGGAAACGTGAATAGTTATGCGAGACTTGCTATTTGCTTACTTTGGGGCAAGATCTGCCCTCAGATATGCAAGAACTTCCATTGACTTCAATAGGCCCCCATCTGGACATTCCTTTTCAGAAAATAATTTGGCTTTACATGAGTTAAGTGGTTTGTCAATAGGATTCCTTAAAGATTACATTACAATGCCATTTTGTGTTATATTTGCCTTTACATGGAAATGACACCACAACGAGGTCTACATAGATGTGGTTACAATACTATTGGCTTTGATGCCCAGTTGTTACTCTAATTGCAGTGTGTTGCAATAATGAAACATTCCTCTATAGTGAGAGAAAGGCTCAGTGCTAGAGCACCCACCTTCCAAGTGGAAGATCTGAAATCCTGGAGGGTCATGACCAGTCAATATGGACAATGCTGAGCTGGATAGACCAGTGATCTGATTCAGTTTAAGGCAGTTTCTTGTGTTCTAACATACCTTATGGTGCAAGCCATGCTACAGAGATAGACAATGTACAATTCCCAGAGGGTAAGGTATTGACATAGAGCACGGTAGGGACGTATCTTCAGGTTGGAGAATCTTTGTTACTCTTTTTCAACTTTAATTAGAGATGGCAGAAATGTACAAACAAGAATCAGTGGGGGAAAGGACTTCCATGTGCACAATGAGATTCTTCCTTTCTGTTTTGTGTGGGAACCAAGGCTCACTTGGTGCGCCAGCTCCAGAAACATAGGGATGGTTGTTGGGGAGGGGGGGTCCAGAGTTGTTCTGGCTATATGCAACTTCGGCTTTACATGCAATTCCTGGAATCTAACCCCTGCACAACTTCTGAGTTGTCTGTAACTCATACAACTGCACCTTTGTCATATACCAGACAAAATAAATAAATAAATCTTGCTTCAGTATTCAACTTCCTGCCTGCTTGTTTCTAAGTATACATTCAGATCAGCTGTTCTGAACATGCTCTGCAACATAATGAGAACGTCTATCCAATATACACCACCCTGCATATTTTTATTCTTTGCACGTTTTTCTGTGCTGTGCATTTCCACGTGACAGCCTTTACCTCTTGAAATGAAATAGCCACAAACATTAACTTAGAATTACATCCGAACCATACCATCTCATCAGCTCATCCTTTGTGGCCATGGTTATTATCAGAGAACCAAAATTGGATGGTGACTTGGTAATGATTATTTCGGCATGAGGGCATTTTGCTGTGTGGTCTGTTGAGTGTGCAGACTCCTTGCTTTCATCTGTCTTGAGCCTTTCACTTGACTCTTGACCTTTCCCTTGGCACTGTCCTATCATTTCCTTGATTTCACAAATGTTAGCCTCTCACGTGACCTGTGAACTGTGGCCTTTCACTTGGCCTTTGATCTCATAAATTTTGGAAGCTCATACATGTAATCACAGGACAAATAAGCAAAAGATCTCAAAGAAAACGTTACTCCTGAATGACATCCCCAAGTGGAAAGCAACAGTGAGAGTGACCCAGTTCTGGCAAAATAACTTGGACCTGAGAGGAATGTTCTTTTGTTCTCATCAAATTTGGAAAATACACAGGGGGGAGTATTTATTCAGTAGATCATGTCTGCTAGTCCTTAAACCCTAATAGGTCAATCCTGGAATAAATTGTTTGAAAAAAGCCAATTGAGAAATGTTGGCTTTGGGCACCATCCACTGGGAAAATATCCCGATCAAGTGTCCTTGAAATCAATGAAAGCTATGAAGCAAACTTGTTTTGTCTTGCTTTAGACGGTAGGACCTGAACCAATGGATTCAAGTTTCAAGAAAGGAGATTCTGATTAAACATTAGGAAGAACTTTCTAACAGTAAGAGCCGTTTGACATTGGAATAGACTGTCTCAGAAGGTGGTTTACTGGAGGTTTTTAAGCAGAGGCTGGATGGTCATATTTCATTGATGATTTAGTTGAGATTCATGCATTGGAGGGGGTTGGCATAGATGATCCTTGGGGTATCTACAATTCCACAATTCTATGATTCTATCAGTTGGTTAGAACATGGTGCTGATAATGTTAAGGTTGCAGGTTCGATCCTTTCATGGGACAGCTGCATATTCCTACTAATTCAAGGGTTTGGACTAGACGATCCTCGGGGTCCCTTACAACTCTACAGTTCTATAATTCTCTGAACAGATTGTTCAGCAGATATTCCTAATAGACTTTGTTTGCTTAATGAAAGCATTTTTACTCTACAGTGGTACCTCGGTTTACAGTGCACACACCCCAGCCCATTTACAATCCCCTACCTTCCCCTTGCCACTTCCTGGTTTTTTTTTTTATGGAACTGAACAACTCGGGTGCTTCAGAACGCACCTTCTGTTGCCAGGCCCTTACAGGGGCCGGTCCAGGTAGAAAATGTGGCCCTGTTTTTACACGCCCCCCCCTTCAGGATTTTTTAAGTAGTTCTCTGCGTCCCAGGGCACATCATCACCCCTGATCCTTAATCTAAATATATAGAAATGTTCATGATGCATGCACAGGGGCCAGTGTATGGAGATACAGGGGGGAGGGGACAACACTCCCCAGGGACAACAGAAGGCTCAGACAAAAGTGCATGCTGGGAAATAGAACCTAGAAGCTAACAGTTCCTTCTCCAAGGGTGGGGGCCAAGGTATGGAGATACATGGGGGAGGGGCCAACACTACCCAGGGACAACAAAGGGAAGGGTATCCTACCGAAACACAGGGATGAGCCAGGGTGGAGGGAGGAGGGGCAGGATACGTCATGGATCGGGACAGGGTGTGTGGGGGAGCACAGGAAAGAACCACAGCAACGCGTGGCCGGGTCAGCTAGTGTGTAATGATTTTGTTCATGGCTTCAGCACCCCCATCCCCTCCACCACCGCTACCCACCAAAAGTTACTCAGCATCACAGGCTTATTGAGCATGCTCAATTCACACTGCCCTCACTGGAGTCCCCGTTCCCTATTTGGATTTTCTTTCTCCATTTGAAGTTTTGGGTAGACACTCTTCTGCCTAATCCTTGCAACTTTAAATACTTTAATTTCTCCATTGAGAAATTACAGGTAGATCTTACTTCCATCCCTAGGGATATTTAAAAAATAACTTCTTACTGTAAAACAGGAAGTGATTATTTCCACCCTATGTATGTATCTGTCTGTTGTTCTTTTCCATCCACATCCTCCAACCCCATTATCTGTTTCTTCCCCTCTCACTCACCTAACATTATATGCAGTGTAACTGATTTATTATGGAGCTACTGTTGTTGGTTTTTGATTGTTACCCCCTTAGGTTTTTTTCTAACTATATTTTGGGCATCAGAAAACCTCAGTGTTATCCTGAACGTACTGATGCCTGTCTCGTGCACACCTCATGCAGTTCTGGTTACACAAGAAGCAGCACAAGAAAACTTGAATTGGCATTAGTATATTTTATAATATACTCATCACCCATTCCATCTGTGAATTATTAACTATAGTTTCTTAAGCCTTATGGGAACTTTAGTATTTAAAACTAGCAATACAGCTTGAGTACACATCCCTGGGTTTTGACCTAACTGACCTCTTTCAGAAGTCTAATGAAGAAGGGTTTTCTAATTTACATAATTTCTGCTTAGCCCTTCAAATTACCATAACATTTAATGCCGTTTCTAAGCCCTACACTGTAAGGCACAGCCGAATACACTTGTTTCAGATTCATGACATAATTTGACAAACATGCTGGATTTGACAAACATGCTGGATTTACAGGCTGGATTAACATAACCTGACAAACATGTATATGGAAGAGTAGACAAAACTTTGTCAATATTGAGAAAAAGCATTTCATAGGTGAAATGTGGCCACAGAGTCAGTACAGCAGTCTATTTTAGAGGGGGGGAATCATAAAGTGGTAGGAAGAACCCTGACAACTTCCAGCATCAAATGTGGATTGCAGCTTAGTTTTGATTGGTTTTCTGGTTTCTCTTATGCATGCCTAATTATCTGCCCCTAAGTTGTACCCATGTGATTCACTCAATGTATGGCTATTGCAACTCTGTTACCACAACTCTGGTGGTGCCTTTCAGCAGACTTTTAGAGTAGATTTTGTGTTCAACAAAATAGTTGAGTCAATTCAATTTTTTAGTTATTCAACTCAAGGTATGTTTCACTGCAGCCTGGAGAATACTATTGTCCAGAGAGCCCATTTTTTATTGTCTTTCAAAATATGAAAACAAACGTATCCCAGAAATTGGGAAACTATAGAAAGTTGTCATTTCCAGTTCCCAAGTAAGGCAGATTTTAACATGCTGCTCCAAACAGATGCTGCAATATTAGATATCAGATCAATATATGACATAAACCTGTGTAGTGATAATATAAGTATTGTGTGTATTTCAATAGGTGTAGCTAGAGTCCAGTGCCACAGGCCCAACAGAGGAATTCAAACAGCCTTCATTAATTTGCTCATGCTTTTCAATTAGGAAGTATTTGGCTACCGTTCCAAAACAGTGAACTCTATTTCCTGCTTCTAATTCTATAGAACCAATTTACTGATAATTTCCTGTCTACATTTGATAAACTTAGGAGCACATTCAGTTTGTTTAACTCCCTGTTTCACTAGAACAAAGAAACTTCAGCCACAACAGCATTTAATGGAAATTAGGCCAAATATCAATGAAGACTGGAATGCGGGTGAGCCTTGAATGGCGTTTATCTTGCTAACAGTTTCAAAGTATCCTCCAAGGCTTTTGTGGTTGCCATCTTGACCTCAGAACATATAAAGCACCATTGGCCTAGCCTGCCAAGCCGTGAGCAATTAAGACCACAGGACTGAGCCACCCATTGGAACTTTTTCTCTTCATTTAGCATCACTAATTTATTGAATATATATATAAATGCACACACCCAACATAGCTAGTTTCAGATAAATTTATTCTCAGATCCTTTGAATTAATTATAAATACAACCTGAACAAAATAAATATGTGCATAATTTCTAGAAATGAGAATGATAACTGTTGGGGTTCAAACTGCCTACAACAACTGGTTTATACAAGCATATTTATCACTTTATGTTTTCAGCATTAAGTGATGTTTTGCTTGTGTGAATGAGCCATTCCAGGCCTAATGCTAAGGAAAGAACTTTCATGTTACATCAGATACAATGCTTTTCAGTAGATTCTGGTCACAAATTAATAATTGTGGCTTTGAATAGTTCCAGAGTAGAATGAGTCATCAAACACTGAGTATTCAAGGGGATGTGAAAATCATGTGTGAATTGGGTCCAATTCACTTAGAATACTTTCATGTAATCTCACTCACTGAAGGTTGATTATGTGTGATTATTCAGTACTGCAAGAAAGACCTTCTGTACAAGTTTAACTACTCTCTCTTATTAATACAGTACAGTATTATAAAAAAAATCCTTCCAGTAGCACCTTAGAGACCAACTAAGTTTGTCATTGGTATGAGCTTTCGTGTGCATGCACACTTCTTCAGATACCATGCACACGAAAGCTCATACCAATGACAAACTTGGTCTCTAAGGTGCTACTGGAAGGATTTTTTTAATTTTGTTTCGACTACGGCAGACCAACATGACTACCTACCTGTAATTATTAATATTATGTCACTCTTTGATATACTTAGCTCTGGCATTGAAAACCCATTCAAAGCCTAGTGAGACATGGGTTAAATTAAGCATTTTAAAAAACCTTTCCAATATCTCATATCAAGTGTGGTCTAGTAAACAAACGCCAATCTCTACCCTGGAATCATTAGTAAGTCACTATCAATCAGCTCGAGTTCCTCTATTTGTAAAATGGAAATAATAGGGACTTCCCACACAAAGTTGTTATGAGAAGGAGCAAGGTAAAACAGAGAATGCAATGAACTTCCCAAATTTAAGATACAAGATAGTGCACAGTTAAGCACCCAAGCTCCATCAGAATCAATTGTACTTAGGTATATTTAATTAAGGGACGCAGGTGGTGCTGTGGGTTAAACCACTGAGCCTAGGGCTTGCCAATCAGAAGGTCGGCAGTTTGAATCCCCGCGACGGGGTGAGCTCCCGTTGCTCGGTCCCAGTTTCTGCCAACCTAGCAGTTTGAAAGCACGTCAAAGTGCAAGTAGATAAATAGGTATCCAGCGGGAAGGTAAACGGTGTTTCTGTGTGCTGCTCTGGTTCGCCAGAAGCGGCTCTGTCATGCTGGCCACATGACCTGGAAGTTGTACGCCGGCTTCCTCGGCCAATAACGCGAGATGAGCACCACAACCCCAGAGTCAGTCACGACTGGGCCTAATGGTCAGGGATCCCTTTACCTTTACCTATATTTAATTAAGTACTTCACAGCTTGGGGCCAAATGATCTGAAGGCTCTCCTTTTCCTTATATACCTGCCTGGGCCCTGAGATCATCTACAGAGGTCATTCTCAAAGTATACATATCAGCTCTTCTTAGATCAGCATCCTGAAATTTATAACCACTGCTCAGGAGAAGTCCTCCCACTACTGAAGAGATGGTCATTTAGTGGCCATAACAATGGACTGACTTGAGTATTTCCAATGACTACTATGTTGCTACTATTCGTCTGATTTAATATACTACCAGCACTACTACCAGCAGCAGCAGCAGCAGTAGCACTACTTTTGCTGTTGTTACTACAAATACTTATACAGTACCAGCTGTGTGAAAAGTACTTCCTTGAAGGAATGTAAGGCAGTTGCCATTTTCCTTTAGTATTTACCCATTCCTTGTGTCCCCTTACCATATTTTCTATTTCCAATAGCCCACATCCCACCTAAGAAGACCATATTTTAATCCAGGTTACATTCTCCCTGAAAGAACAGGTTCAGAGTCTGGGGGTGCTCCTACACCCATCTTTGTCACTGGAGGCTCAAGTAGCCTCATTGGCTAGGAGTTCCTTTTACCAGCTACAAATGATATCCCAACTACAGCCATTCTTGCATGGGGATAGTTGGGCCGCTGTGATTATGGCACTGGTATCCTCAGTACTTAATTATTGCAATGTAATCTATGTGGGACTACCCTTGGGCCTGGTCCGGAAGCTCCAGCTGGTGCAAAATGCTGTGGCTAGACTATTTATGGGGATACACTATCACCAGCACATAACTCTGGTGCTTTAAAGCTTGTACTGGCCACCCATATTGGGCCAGGTTTATGTTTCTTGTATTAATTTACAAGGTCCTTAGTTTCTTGCATCCAGGATACCTTAGGAACTGCCTCATTCCTTATATCTCAGCTCAATCACTGAGCTCTTGGGAGGAATTCCTGTTAGTGGACCCCCAGTGTTCAAATGCATAGCTGACATTCACCAAGAACTGTCTATTTTTTATTTATTTTTTGTTCCAGCAGGCATGTTAAGTCATTTCCACTTTTATAGTTAGCTTTTAAACTGATTTTATCTTTATTGTATGGGTTGAGCTTGATGTACACTGCTTAGAGACCACTGTAATTTAGTGGGATATAAATTGCACATCGCTGCTACATGAGAGAGAAAAACAAACATCAGTTAGGATGCCTACTCCAACACTATTCAAAGCCACAAGGACTGAGATGTATCCTAACATTCTCCAAGTGTTTTTGCTTACATAGTCATAGTGGCACAGCGGAGGTAATATCAAGCTTGGGTCAACCCAAGGTCTGCAGAAGTAAAAGCTTTTTTAAGGTCTCTATTGCTACCTGGCATCTCCAGGCATGAAAAGGAAAAACCCCTTTCTGAAACTTTGGAGAGCCATTTCTAGTCAGTGTAGACAAAACTGAGCTAGATGGACCAATGGTCTGATTCAGCATAAGGCACCTACAGCAGTACCTCGGGTTACAGACACCTCGGGTTACAGACACTTCAGGTTACAGACTCTGTTAACCCCGGAAGCAGTATCTCAGGTTAAGAACTTTACCTCAGGATGAGAACAGAAATCACGTGGCAGCGGCACAGCGGCAGTGGGAGGCCCCATTAGCTAAAGTGGTACCTCAGGTTAAGAACAGTTTCAGGTTAAGAACAGACCTCCGGAATGAATTAAGTTCTTAACCAGAGGTACCACTGTACTTAGGTTCTAATGTTTGTAAAAGAACCCTAGGAGGGGAACCCAAAAGGTCAATGAGGACCAAATATGCTCAATAGCCAGAATAGCCACTGAATGTTTGTTTGTTAGGGGGGTAGACATTTTTATTATTATTATTATTATTATTAGACAGAATACTAGTGGGAAAAGGAAATGGTATTCTGTCTATTATTAGACAGAATACTAGTGGGGAAAGGAAATGGAACAAAGTGTGCTGAAAAAAGCCATGGCTCGCTGGCAGGCTGGCAGGAACCCTGAACGGGAGCACTTCGGACTGGCATAGTGATTTACCATGGATGCTTAATGCCTGCCAGGGGACCGAGATAGTGACTTTAGCACCCTACTTTTTGAAGGGCATGGAATGATAGTGAAACCAGCATCAGAGTCCATGGTGTAACATTCGTAACACCTGCTTGAATCATTTGCATTTTGATGCAGACCAAAAACCCCAAAATCATACACTTGGGGTGGGGGCGGTCAGGGATGACTGCATTAAGAGGCAGTTTTAATGTCAATAAATGCAAAAACAAACCAACAAACCATCCCCCAGCTTTGGCCCACTCATTTTATTATCTTCTGTGCACTTAACAAATAGTTTGCCTTTTCATTGATGCTTACATGGTAAGTACAACTAATTTAATCAAAGTATATGTAGTACTTTATCTGAAGGCCCTGGGTTATTTCAGCCATGAACATATTGAGCAGCTGCAGGTGTTGCACTAAATAAAGTAATATAAAGTGTCAAACTGGTAACAGTGGAAGCCCTGTTTCAAGATTCTTGTCTGCTTTTTATTAATAGCCAGATTCTTTTCTATCAGCAGTCACAACAGTCTCTACCTCATTTTTCAAGGAGAATATTTGGACGGGAAAAGATCTATTTTGAAATGACTACCAATGATTTGGTGTCTGCAGCCAGTTTGTAGTTAAATAAGCTTTCAGTCTTCTTGCAGAAGGGGAGAAGGTAAACCTATGATTCAGAAAAGAGAGGAAACTAGGGGTTACAAAGGTTGGGAGGCCAAGTACTATGAAACAGTCCCCCTCCATCAAGTCAGAAGCCTTGGCAGGATAACTAGAAACAGACCAACCCCTAAATCCTTTAGTTCATGAGCAAGCAGTAAGATAATTAGCTTGAATAAAACTAATATTTCGGTGTTCAGTTTCACTGTTGTAGCGAAGAAGGATTTATTAGTGAGAATGCTGGTGAGAATTTTTTAAAAGAGTGTTTTATTTGAACTACTATGTTGAAGGGCAAACATATTCACAAGCTGATAACAGAAGATAGAGAACTTAAGTGACACTGTCATCTCATTGGAATCTCTGGCAAAGATGAGAGAATTCAGAAGCATTTGTTCTTGGGAAAGAATTGCAATTAAATTGTGGGTGTGGGGGCATGTTGGACAGGAAACAGATGACCAATTTTGCACCACAAGTTATCAGAAGAATTTTGTATTGCTTATTTCCTTCACTCTCTGGCGTTGGAAACCATAATAACCCACACAGCCAGGCTGTAAAGAGCTGAAAAACATAGATAATAAACATGCAGAGCCAACTCTGTAAGACAATGAGATTGCTCTACTTGGGTCTTGGTAAATGCCCAAGGTCAATAGAATGACCATTCTCAACATATCACCCAAGGTGATCAATTGCAGTGTCCACTGAACCATGACTCAGTGCTGAGTGAACAAGCAACAGTGAGTCTTGGGCTCATTAGCACCTTAGAGACCAACTAAGTTTGTTCTGGTATAAGCGTTCGTGTGCATGCACACTTCTTCATACTTAGGTGGTCTCTAAGGTGCTACTATGGGGACCCAGGTGGCGCTGTGGGTTAAACCACTGAGCCTAGGGCTTGCTGGTCAGAAGGTCAGCGGTTCGAATCCCTGTGACGGGGTGAGCTCCCATTGGTCGGTCCCAGCTCCTGCCAACCTAGCAGTTCGAAAGCACGTCAAAATGCAAGTAGATAAATAGGAACCGCTACAGCAGGAAGGTAAACGGCATTTCTGTGTGTTGCTCTGGTTCGCCAGAAGTGACTTTGTCATTCTGGCCACATGACCTGGAAGCTATACGCCGGCTCCCTCGGCCAATAATGCGAGATGAGCGCGCAACCCCAGAGTCGGTCACGACTGGACCTAATGGTCAGGGGTCCCTTTACCTTTACCTTAAGGTGCTACTGGACATTTTTTTAAAAAAAATTATTCATTTCAACTGTGACAGACCAACACGGCTACCTACCTGAATCTTGGGTTCATGTTCTCCTGCCTTCCCTCTCATCCTCCCAGTTGGCTGAGAGGAGAATTTCCACAACATTTACTTTTAGTTTCCTTTAAATTTGTTGATTCATCCAAACTAGTAATTGTGATTTATGCTAACTATGTGTAGTTTTTAAAAGCCAGGTTCATAACCCATGGTTTGAAGTTGCCTTCTTTTAAAACTGACCACAGCTGGTTATAAACCATACCCCAAGTTTGGATGAAACAACAAACTGAGTTTACAAGAACCAGAAGCAAAGTCCTTTTCTTGACTACGCAGGAGGAGAGCCTAAGGGTTGTGGTAGCTCATTCACATAGTGCTAAGCAATTGTCTGAACATTACCAGTGTGACAGAATTGTTTGCTCAAACACCCTGCCATTTCTGAGTTTAAGGGGACTTGCTGAGAGCACACAGTGCATTTTTTCTTCAGAATTATGGTTCATTCATATGCAAATTCATGGAAATATAATAAAGTGATTAACTGATTAATTAATACAACCCCATGCGATCAATTGGCTAAGATTTATTTCATTGGATGTCAGCCATAATCTATATTATGTCTCTAGTTAGTGAAATAAAAATTCTAAAGGAAACATCTACATAGGTATGTGACATTTGTACATGAACACAGACTCATGCAGGTAAGCAGCATTAGTTCCCCTGCACTTTTCAGGAAATTTCATCTATTTGGTGAGCTGTTGGCTTACTGAAGAGCATTTCACATGTCATCACCTAATTCAAGCACTGCATTGTGCTGTTTCCACCCCCCCCCCCCAAAAAAAAGCCTTTAAACAAGCTTTTTTTAAAAAAAACAAACAAACTGTTTGGTTACAAGAGCACAGATTCACCTGGAAGTGTGAAATGCAGTGCTATTTTATAAGGAAAGTGGTTGTATTTGAATTCTAGGATGCTGTGTGTGTGTGTGTGTGTGTGTGTGTGTGTGTGTGTGTGTGTGTGGAATAGACACCCTAGGTTTCTTAGAATCTTGTAACGGAGTTGCCTTTGGCAATAAGAATAAGAGGGGGAAGGGCGGTTGGAAACAAGCTGTCTTTTAACACTTCAACCTAGGATGATTTAACAGAGAGTGTCTCAATTCTGAGAGCCCCCCTTCCCAGACTCTACCCAAACAAAGCTACTAATGTGTGGTCATTTTCTTGGCAAACCCACTTGGTGCTGATAACACCCCTGCCTCCTATTCTCCAAGGATCTGGTTGCTGGAAGACTGCTCCGTACCTCATCCCCCTGATGCTTCTGATGCGGGTGATCCTCCGACTGCACGGCGCCAACCACAACATGCTACCCACCGTGAGAGAGCAGGACGCAGGCTGCTCTAGTCAGGAGTTATCGTCTATCATACTGATTGACGAAACCAAGAGTGAGCAGAAAAAATAAACATGAACAGAGGCTGCAGTGTATGGGGCAGTCAGCTGGGAGTTTTAGTATTTGGCCTTGGTGATCCTACTCTCATGGTAGGTTATCTTTTCCTTGTGCTATCATTTATCATAACTTTGAGGGCCAGTGAAAGAAGCAAACCCTATGATTTTCCTATTGGGGACATTAATTAAGCACTTCTTTTTTTAGAACTACTTCCTCTGCGCCCCCCCCAATAACAATCCCACCACCTCAGACCATATTCCCTGAAGAACAGTGAAACTCAATCTAAGTACAGTCCTCTTTTCTCCTTCTCTCTCTCTTAAAAAAAAAAAACTTTTATTACAGCAATAGACCATTTCAAGCAATTAACCTTTGCTAAACTGTCAGACCTGGAATTCATACATAGGCATAGCCCATCACAAACATTAACTTTCCTTCAGAGCAAAGAAGCTTAAAACACAGCAAGGTCCTTATTATTTGGCAATGGATGCTGCCTTTGTCACTAACAACTCCTCTTGAAATAATGGTGGTTGACTTTTGCAAGCACAAACCAAGTCCTGTATTGATCTTGACAGCCACCATAAAGTACTCCCTGAAGTGTCAGTAACAAAGATGATTTGTATGTGGCTTGCAGTCTTCCAGTGTCCTAATAGCTTTCTCATTCCAACACAGAAAACGCCAAGCATAAACCAGCTGGTTAAAGCTGATACAAGCATTTCTTCTCTCAGCAGGCCATTCTTGCATAACCATTTATTCTGCCGAGTTTTAAAGTGCCTGAAGGATTTAATTATGTACATAGACAACCGCTATAAACTCTATTCTAGGTTTTTATTGACTTTTGTGCTGGGCAGCTCTTAGGCATTTCAATTAAGTGTTTTTATAAGAAAAGCTACAATATTGTAAACTATATATTTTCCCCTCTCTTTGTAGATAGTTCCAAACAGTTCTGATTGAATGAATGAAGTTTATTTAACAGACAGGGATCTTTAGTATCTTTAAAAACTAGTTGAGAAGATATACATACATAAGATATATTTCAATAGGCTTGGCAGGATCACTAAAAGTACCCGAAGAAAATAGTTTGGTCCTTATGACACAGTCATAACCACATTACTAAACTTAAGGCAAATAGTGGTCAGTTGGGTTAAATCCACAACAGCCAAGTATTTTAGCACCAAAGATACATCTGTGCAGCAAGTTTCTGTCCTAGTACTTACAACACTAACTTCCTAGTACTGTAGCACAAAATAAGAAGGGTGGAAAATGAGCAGTAGGAACTGAAAAAGATAAGCAGAGACTCAGAATGCATATTTTGTTAGAAGGTTCCAGTTCAGACTGTTAGTGGAGATCACAAGTCAAAATGGTCTCTAATATAAAAACTTTTCTAAGGATGGGAAACCCAAATATAAAAATTATATCCTGCCATTCATCATAAGTTATCTCTGGGCAGAGACATGTAGCAAAATACACACAATAAAATGAATCAATAACCCAACAATTAAAACATGTAAACAGCCTAAAACTTTACAGTCACTCTAGCTTTTAAATATCTTTCTATCCATATACTCGTGTGTGTGTGTGTGTGTGTGTGTGTGTGTGTGTGTGTGTGAGAGAGAGAGAGAGAGAGAGAGAAAGTATAGTAAACATATAAAACATGAATGCCACCTACAAGAGATTGAAAATATGTGCATAGGTACACTTTTCAGAGAGCAAGGAATGGATAAGGTTATGTGACAATTGTATCCTCAGTGGCAAATCCAGATTTGCTGTGTCATATGAAAAAAACTTCATATAGATGTGCCCCAAAATGTCAAGCCAATAGTGTGAATTGCTTCAAATCTTTAGGAACAGGAAAAGCTGTTCTCCTCAGTTTCTTCTTTCTAAAGTATTTACGAGGCTTCTGCAAACCTGCCTTCGTTATGATGTGGGATATTTCAATCCCAGCAGGTGGCCAGTGGAGACCTTGCCTGCAAAAAAATATGTAATGCCTTCCCAAGATTTTAACCAGAAACGTGCACCTTCCTGGTGCTCCTAACCATTCTAATTTCCCCTCTCTCCTTAATCTGCTCCGAGAACCATGAGTGTGCATTCAAATCTACCTCAAACATTTCACCCACAGGCAATGTAATTCTGAAACAAGCAACCAGCATTTTCACAGCTCAGGAGTAATAGATTAATTTGAACCTAATGTTGCTGTAGTTTACTGCTCCAAATGTTCTGGTGTAGACATAGCCTAAAGGCACAGTGTTGTGGCATGCACAGCTCCTGGAACCGTAGCTACAGTTGGCTTAACATCTGTGCATCACATTTGCCATGCACCTCATTATTGTACACCCCACTGTGCCTACCTGTCCCAATCAGCTTCCCAGCCACAGGCAATCCAATTCCGTCCCCCTCAACTAAGAATCTTTGTTCTCCTTCTCACTTACTAAATTTTTGCAAAACTCGGGCAATGCGGGGGGCGGGGAGTTTATCCCAGCAAACCTCCTAGCTTCTATGACTTAAGTTCTCCATTGGGGTGTTCAGTAGGGGGGGGGGTACTACATTAGGCTTCTGACATGCCACTGCATAAATTGTGCCATTTGCAGCATCTAATATATAAAAGTCTGTGACTAAGAACAAAAACATGCCATAAAGCATAGAGTTGTTTGTTTTGACTTTAACAAGTTCAGTCTGGATCAATTCTCTGTAAACAAAGGAAGGGTAATTTCCAATGGCAGATAAAAATCCTCGCTGCAGAATTGTTGCTATCCACAATCAAAACCAACTGAAGTAGCTAGCTTGATATTTTAGAGGTTTTTCATACACAATGATAAAAGGGATTTTTAGACTCTCTTGATACTTTTTGTGCACATCTGTGGCTATCTCTAACCCTTTTTGTGAATGTGCAGGAATCCAGTATTTACATCACCTGAGGGTCACAAATGTGCATGAAACATTTGTATTTGAACTTGCACACATTTTTTGTGTCATCTATGGACAAATGTACTTGGCCTGAAGCCCATCAACCCTCTTTGCCACAGAGCTGTGCAGTTTCTAGAACTGGCAAGCTGGGAAGTGTTCTCTCTCAAAAGAACTGGAAGGGAACATGGCAAGAAAGCCAATGCAAATCAGCAGGAGTAGTAATGGCAGTAAAGGTTCAAATTGCCAATGCATAGACAACTATGGTCAAGCTAATCTGGAATGGCCTTAGCCATCTTGCTTGCCAAAGCTGGAAAGAAGAAATATTCCTAACCACTAAGGGCATGTGCACCTCCAGTGACAGAGCCGGGTCTAGGAGCAGCCCCAGACTACACACTTGCTTCTTCAAGGAGAGTATAACCCATCCAGGACAGGCAACATAGTGACTTCTCAGACCTAGGAGCCATTCACCCACAATTTACTAACCCTCATCTGGCCCACCAGTGCATCCAAACAGTGATCCAGGACCTGCACTCACAATTCAGATGTTACATAAATTTTATGAAATAAATAAAGCAGTTGAAAGATCAGACAGGAGCAGCAAAGTCACACTACCCCATCCCTCTTCTGATAAAAGCCATTCATTAGGGCGAGCAAGGCCATTTCAGTCCCATATCTAGGTCTGAACCAAGATTGGAATTGGTCTAGGTGAGTAGCTCCCAACTGGTGATCCGCAGATTCCAGGGGGCGCACGACACTGCACACAGAAATGTGTGTTTTAGAAAAGCATGCACACTAAAATGCCGACAGATTTTCATGTGGACTTTTCTTTTTAAAAATGCAAACTGATATGGAAATATGATAAGCTGCCCTTAAGATTGAGAAACTGAGAAAAAATTATGAAATGAGAGAAAAATGAAAAACCGAAAGGAACAAGTTCCACAGGATCATCAATCCCCTCAAGCTGATTCCTATGAAAATCGTGGTTTCTTTCAGGATTCTTTTGTCCCCACTGTCAGTACCACCACCACTGTTCATGAAGTCAGATAAGAACAGCAGGAGAAGGAGCAGCAGAGAGGATTAGATGGTTGATTTCTGGATGTAGGTGTGTGTCTTCTTTTATTACATAGTCTGCAGTAGCATCACTGCAGAGGAAAACAGTAAGAGGCTGGCAGGCTATTGAGAAAGGGTTGCTAAACCAGTTCTACCCACAGTCCAACAGTTCCCCAACCATGATATACGTACACTTATGGAGGATCTTTTTCCATGTATAATAAAAAGCCTCTGGAGAATATAAATAATATTTTGAATAAAGAAGGAAATAAAACAAGGGTGATGGTTTTTCCTAATTTTATTTTATTTTTCAGCAATATTACATTCTACAGGGTAGGAGACTCATGCGTCTGAATACCAGTTGCTGCAAACCACAGGAGAGGAGAGTGTTCTTGGGCACAAGTCCTGTTTGCATGCTTCCTCCAAGTGTTTTTTTTTAATGACTTGTTTCTTTACTACAGTGGTACCTCTGGTTAAGAACTTAATTCGTTCCGGAGGTCCGTTCTTAACCTGAAACTGTTCTTAACCTGAAGCACCACTTTAGCTAATGGGGCTCCTGCTGCTGCCGGAGCATGATTTCTGTTCTCAGCCTGAAGCAAAGTTCTTAACCTGAGGCACTATTTCTGGGTTAGTGGAGTTTGTAACCTGAAGCGTTTGTAACTCGAGGTACCACTGTAATGGAATTCGGTGCTATGAAAACAGAAAGTCACACTCTGGTTGTATATGCACGCCCCTTCTGTTGTTACTTTCTTAGGTCCTAGCATAAAAGGAAGGCATAATTTTTGTCTGCATTAAGACCCCACCCCTCTCAAAATGCTACCAATTATATAGAGATTGCATTATTCCTACTCTAGGGTCTTTTTATATTACTAGTAGAAGGAAATAAAGGGAGTTTACTGTAAATAGGAAACAGGCGCAATAGCTTGATTTTAAAAAATCCATTTCTTTGGGAAAATGCAAATATCTTCCAGAATTCATTTTATCTTCGTAAAATTATAGCATACTGCTTCTAGAAACTTTGCATGAAGCTCAGTTGAAGCTGCTACTTATTGCCAAGCTTTCTTGTCACCATTCTTACCAGATAGATTCCTATGAACTGCTTTAGATTTTGACACTCCTTTACAGAACCCCAAATTCCACACCAGAGTCTATCAAAGTGCATGCACATTTCATTACATGCTTGAATTAATTTGGTCTGTATGGAGTCTGTTACCTTTCCAGTTAAAAAAGAAGCATTATTGAGAGCAGACAGTCGGAACATGTTCAATTTAAGTTATCAATAAGAAGGGAGGGGGAATCTTATGGCACAGTCTGCTCCATCTGGCAGTTCCAACTTTTTTGCCAAGATTTTTTTTCCCTTCTATATAAAAGCAAACACTTAAAAAAAAAAGTTGGTGGAACATTCTTAAGTATTAAGACTCTGCAGTTGATTTGCAGATAACAAGCAACAACACAGGCTTAAAATATAGCATTTTAAAACCTTAATCTGTTGCATAAGGGAAAAGGTCTGAGTTTGATCTGTAAAAAAACAGGAAACCGTGTTTATCTAAAAGTGTTATCTTTGCTTGGAATACAGAAACTACAGGGTTTTTTTGTTTTGGTTTTTTTCTTTTGCTTTAATGGCCCATGAAAGTGATTTAACGTATTGTTTCAGCCTCCTCAAAATAAATATTGAGCTACATCAATATAGAATTAGACAATAAAAAATGCCAGCAGCCTCACACAAACACAAGCAAAGGGATCTCATAGTGGGTCTGCAAATTTCAGCACTGGGATGTAGGCAGACGATATGAGGGAGACCAAATGCATGCCCTGGCAGAGTGGGAACAGAGCCAGGTGGAGCAGTGGGCAGATCCACAAGAGACTCAATACAGAGGAAGAGCAACACATGACCCAGGTCTAATTCAATAAATCCACATGAGGAGTGGGTTCCAAATGGAGGTAAGTAGGCAGCCAGCAGAAGGAAAGACTAGATACTGAAAGTGAGAACAGAGTAGGCGGGCAGGTAACAGGAGAAGGATAAAAGATCTAACAAGGTTGGGGAATCAATCAAGAGATGAATGGATATGTCCATTTCTGGTCTGTGGCAGTTTAGCATGTGTCCATTCATATTTCCATTCCATTTCCACACCCTTCTGCATTTTTCAGAAATGCACTGTTTATTTTTCATGTGCATTTTTCACTAAGCTACACATTTTTTTGTAATCCAAATGTCTCTCTTTTTTCTTTTTTTTGTTCACATCTTACTCTAAAATATGAAACTTTGCACCCATTTTGGTACATTACTTGTGCTGAGAACTGTAGTGCTAAATTCAGACAAGTGTAAAAAAATAACAAAAATTAAGAATTCTGCTCCGGACATTAATCCAGACAGTGGAAATCAGGTTGTTTTGCTTATAAATGCAGACGAACAAAATAATTCAGCATCCCTAGCCAGAGTATTGCTATTGCTTATAGAATGACAAAGGTCTGACCTGGAAGTATTTATAGCTGTGGAATGTGGGAATGTGAGAAGGCATGCTGGGATCTAGGCTGCTATGCAGTTTTAAGAAGCTCACCACTAGACCCTAGCTTACGGCTCAGATCTCAACCAGTCCTGACACTCGATAGATAGTGTCAAATCCATCTGCATTGGCATCTAACAGGGATAATTCTTACATCATTTTAAAAATGCTGTTCAGTTTATTGCTCATTATTTTCAACAAATGTTGAATATAAATAAGCATAGGTCAAAGTAATCGTTTTTCATAACACAACTGCATTGTGCAAATATTTTAATCCATGAATTTAGCCTATGAATAAAGACGAGACGTGCATATTTTCCAAACACTTCATTTCCCTTCTCCGAGTGTTTCCTCTTATTTCTGTTGTGCTTTGCATTAAGCTGTCTCATTATATGAAAGACATTATGTCACTTTTCTGTTTATTAGTGGTGTTGGCCCTAGGCCCTAACAATAATACTGGGCCACATACACCCATTTCTGGCAAACAGCCCAGTGATTGAAAAGATTGCTGTGAGCTGAAAAACGAAAGGGAGAATTTAATCATCCACCTAAGCATTTACATTTATTGAGGAGTTAGGAAATTTGATATAATGGTGTAGCGGGGTTCCTATTTTATCTTTGAAATCTTGCATAGGGATGATTATATTGATTCTGATCTACAGCTTTGAAAATTAACACTCAACTTCTGAGGACGGGAGAATATCATATGTCTACACTTGATATGGAAAAATCAAAACCCAGAGCATCTCACTTCTATATCTCCTTACTTTCCACCAACTACTGTATGCTTAGTAGAGAAAAGAAACTATGTGTGGGTTGATTGTTTTACTAAAAAAGTTCACCTGCTTTCAATCCTAGTAGCAGTTTGATTTCCAAAAGAGGAAGTCAAAATCAGATGGACTGTAATTAATGAGGATACATTTGGGGTTTTCTCACCAGCGTGCTGGAATGTCAAGAGACAAAATTATCCTGCCCATTACACCTGAGCAAAATGCAGCTGTGCCTGCCAATTTCAATGAAACACCCTCTCCCTAGTTTATTCCATGCAAGCTGGAGCAGAATTTTGCTTTAATTGCCCAGTCCTATAGACTGGAAAAGTGGAAACAACAGGCATAGCATAGCCCTCTTTCGCTGACTGATTTACAAAGTAAATCACAACTAGGACTGTAATGTTGCTCCCGATCACTTAGGCAACATATTTTTAAACAAAAATATTATTAAAACAAGTACTTAGAAAACTGCATATGGTAAGCCCCTTCTTAAAGCAGGCATTCCATCTTTTCTTTCATAAAGCAGAGAACGTATCTTCTAAGATTATGCCAGCTGCAACACATACATGTGGACATCATGCAAAGAGAAAGTATGCTTCTTGCTTCAGAACTCCCCCCATGTCCAACTGTATGCAGTTAAAGCACTTGCAATTAATAGACTAAGATTTCTTTAATTGACTACTCTGCTTACAACATTTTAAAAGTCCCTCCACCTTGGTTCTCACCTCAGTCCTAATCCTTTTACAATCCTGAAGTAGATATAACAACAACCACTTCCATTTATTCTGCTTAACCAACTGAAGCTCATCTCCCGGCTAATTAAAGGGTTCAGGCAGTCATTCTATCCTTCCCATGTTTCAAAAGGTTCTTCCTTCCTTCCTTCACTATTGGACCAATCTGAAATGATAATTTCCTCTCAACAAAACACTCCTTCCCCAAACAGCACTGATTCCTCCCCTAGCAAATGGCCACAATGATTGATCAGTAACTTCTTGCTGCATTTGAGGAGCTGTAAGTGGGGGGAAAGCCTACTGCATTCTGAATTCTGTAGGCTTGATCGGCAAATCTTTATGGAAGCAAGGTTGGAAGCAAGGGCCAAATAGCATTTTGGGAGGATGAGCTGCACAGGTTGGAACAATACATTTAGGTTAGAACAGCCACTGTTAAAGGAAGTTTATTAGAGTGTGCAATGTTTTGGGGCCAGAGGTTGACAAAATATGACTCATGAGCTACATGTGTACAGCTTATGGCTGAATTAAGGGCTCTGGATGCATGTATGGATAGCTGTTAACCACTGACATACACCCCCCATTCTGCACATTGAGTGGGACATGTGAAAAGGAGGGCATATGTGTGTAGGATTGTATGCATGTAGGGTTTTTTTTACATATTCTGCTGTAAAAGCGGATGAGCTGCCTTACAAAATTGAGACAGTTTTGTAACAATATAAAAAATCATTTTGCTTAGTTAAGAAATTCTGTACATGCTATGCATTGTTAAAATGAATTACTGCTGAACATTGTTAAACAATTGGAATTAAACCTATTTTGTTCTTCCACAACACTCCTACCCAGAATCAATACAATCTGCCATAATTTTCTTCTTTATATACCACATCCATTTCAAAGGGGCTTGCACAGGAGAACCTTCCAGTGGATATATACCCAGTGACTGTAGGCAAGTAGCTCAGCAGGTGTGGCAAACACTGAAGGAGACCAAAGAAGAGACAGGTGCTTTGAAAAAGCAATACAAAATCATTAGCTAATTACCACCAATTCTGTTTTCAGCTTATTTAGCAAAGTTTTGAGAGAGGTTTGTTTAATAACAAAGAATTTATTCCCCCATCTCAAAACCAAGTTAAAATGGGCAAGCACACATCTCATTCCTATTGGCACACACAAACCTGCATGTGATTAAAATCAACCATGAGCAGAATTAAGCGTTCAGCTAACAAAAATGGTATCTGTTATCAGAGTTGCAAGAATCTGAGTGTTTGGAGGGGAAATGGAGGCCCATTGACCTGAAGCCCACTCCCTTGGGTCAGTGCATGCTGGGAGGGGAAATAAGCTACAGAGCAGATAATTTTCAGCTTGAATGGTTTTACTTTCTCTACCAGGTCTCACAAAAACAAACTGACAAAACAAGGGACACAAAATTAATGACCCATGCATTCTGTCAATTGACTCTTAGTAACAGTGGCTAGTTCACCTTAATTTCCCCCCTTTCCACTTTGAGTAAGCTGCTTTGGGCACAAACCTGGGTACGAATTGGATTCGTTTTAAATATTCTTCAAAAATAATGTTCTGATCCCTACAAATACATAAAGTGAAGAAATTTAGACAAATTCTATACATACACACACTTACTACTCATGGTAAAGGTTTCAGCTGGCATAGATGATTCATACTTTCATGCTTTATCCAACTATGCCACATTGGTTGGATTTTTACACTATTTTAAAGGCATTTAAACACTTGGGACACTCTTGAAATGCAAGCATTTACAAGGTTGAAGTTTAATTCCACAGTAAAACTGACAGTCAGGCAAGAGCTCTTGTATGAAGCGAATTCTATTCTGCCGTCTCCTACTTATATTTTATGAAAACCATAGCCCAAATTAATGCCAATCCAATAACTCCTAATAAAAGGTTCAAATGCTACAGTTCTCCATGATGTAGGCATGGCACCTTTTCCCATACAGAAGGCCTGTGTTTTAAAGATGCACGACAGCAGGAATTCAGCAGCTTTCCCCATCACTGCCTGTAAAACTGCCTGTAAAAGTTACACTTGTAGCATAGAGCCTCTGTCAGAAGAAATTGGGGCATTAGAATATGAAGGAACACGAATGACTGGCCATTAGACAAATTAGCCAAAGTGCTCAGATTGAAAGTGGCTCTCCAAGATCTCAAGCAGAGGTCTTCCCCAGGCTCATGATCTCACATCAACTTTTTAAAACTGGAAATGCGAAAGACTGAACCCTAGAACCTTCTTCGTGCAAAATATGCAAGTCTTTCACCATGGCAGAACCACCCTGCTCTGGGCTGGCATTTTTCCTGATGTGCTAGTTTTCTATGTGCATGAACTTTCTACATGCAGTTTTCTCACAGGGGAAGTAATCAAATGTGGAATTGTCCAGTAGCAGTCTGAAACAGTATGGCCCAGGTACGTTGTGTGACTGTGCTGCATGTTGTTATTTTTGGTTATTATAAGCTAAGAAGTTCTACTACCAATGTTTATTCAAAAAATAGACTTCCCACAGTACCCCCCCTAATGTATTCTTCCTTGTCCTGATATAGATGAACATTTGCCCTTTTGCTTCTTTTTGACATTTGCAACATCCGTAAAGCTGTTTTCATATGATTTGGCTTTTAGGCACTTTATCATCTGTCATCTTTATTGTGCAATTAATCATGCTCATTTGTGCTGTGTAATTGAAAAAGAAACAAGGCATTAAGTAAAACACTCCCAGTTCATACTGAAGCCTTTCTAAAATTTTGATGCACTAAAGTTCTAGTAAAATACTCAGCCTCATCCAGTTTCACCAGCTTATTTTTTTTAAACTCAAATCAAACCAGTATAAATAATGGGTAGAATTACAAAGCTGCAGGGAATGTCATTGCAAATTTCCTGGCATTTTCTATGTAACTATAAGTATGACTGGTCTATTTACTGAAAGCCGTATATACTATATAATGTTCACTGAAAACTCATGTAACTAGTGCAATATGATAACCACTAGGGTGCTACTGTGACGTAAAGGATCTGCTACAGTTTTATCCAATTCAAACAGTGGGGGAAATGGCTGTAATAGTTCTGCCCTCAAAACAAATACCTGGCCTGTTCAACTGAACTTGAAATGCAAGGTTATGGATAAGTCATCCAGCAATAAAAATAATTCTGAGGAATAAACAGCATTACACTTCCATGGGATTCAAGTCTTCAATCAATAAAGTTTTAGGAGAAATAAATGAAGAGCTTATGCCTCCTTGCATTTCACATAATTCTAATGCTTCAGAGGTGACCTTTAGGGTTCAGGACGTTTTCCTAACCCCTTTATAAGTGTGCCCCTGAGTGGCATAGTGGTTGCAGCCACTGTGGCGGTACCCATGCTGGAAGGGGTCTCTGTAAAGGCTTTCAGACTCATTAGCATATTATACCCCTTGAAAACAAAACAAAACAAAACTCTGAGAGAGAGATGAAAGGACAAAGCTAATTGGTGCATGAAGCGATTTACTGAAAAGGATTTCCAATGTGTTTCAAGCATCTTCATTCTTCCTTGGGGAAAAATAAATAGTCCTCATCAGTGTTTGCAAAAGGGGCTTAATTAAAAATTATATATACATGTGCACCAGTTATAAAATCGTTACTAATAGGGGTAATATGCTATCATCAAGCAACTGAGGAAGAATATTTTGTCTTCCCAAAAGAGGAACACAAACATTTGGAATGTGCTGGGAATTGTGATAAACTGTCAATAAATACTTGAGAAAATGAACTGAATAAATGTTTGATTGTTCAACTAATCATTCTTTCTCACCCATTGAAAGCCAGTGTCTTTGCCCCTCTGTGCTTGGCCCTTTGTCATTTTTTTCTGCCTTGCAGTGCAGCCCCGCTTCTGATTACAATAAGATTACACAGAAACAAGGCACCTCTCAAGGGACAAGGTGTCACTTGCCATTGTTGTTTTATTGTAGCTGGGCTGAAATGTCCCTCCTCTCCGCTCTGCCCTTCTACATCACTTCCGGAAAATATTCTCCTCCTCTGCAAACGGGCATCAGTTTTCTGCTGCTTTTTGGTGGGGGGAGGAATTTATATTCTTTTATTTTCTATTATTTATTTATTTATTTATTTATTTATTTATTGAAATTTTTGGTACAAACACATGGCCCAAAAACTGGGAACCTTTATGTTGGTTTCTTGCATTCATCTGTCTTTGGGGGTAAAGTCAAACCACTGTGTTAGCTAGCAGCAGTGAAGTGACCTTCCCGGTGTGCAAGCCTGGGCAGTGTATATGGAGGTCCTGGGCTGCCCAGGGTTGCCCTGCTGACATGGTCCAAAGAAAACAAGGCAATACATTTGGTACCAGCTTGGCTGCAGGAGTTGCCAGAAGGAAGTGTACATGGTGCCATCAAACTACCTTAGGAACTCCACTCCAGATTTCTGAAGGGTTTACTCCTTAGCCTTTTCTTCTCCTGAAGATATCCCACGAGGCAGAGGAGGTTTCAGATTGGAGTTTTCGCTCTCCTAGATTGGCTACCTTCCCAGGAAGGCAAGCCCACTTCCCTCTACAGCGTATGCAGAAATCGGCTTTTTGACCGTTGGACCCATTATTGGTTTCATCTGCTCAATCTGTCAGAGCCTCTCTTCGCATGCAAAGGAAGTCCCTAACTCACTAAAGGTTTGAGACCCATAGGCTACATTCACCTGGGGTGTATGGGATGTTAACAGAGGGGTAGTGCCTCTGGTAGGAGACAGATCGTGCTCCTTCTGGGATTGTTTGTCCATCTTAGGTCCCCACCTGGCACTCAGCTCTCACCTGTGGCTCCTAGAAGCGGTCTGCATGCAACGGCAGCCACAACCCAGGAACCTTTATGTGGACCCCAGCAAATGCAGGAGCAACTAGCTTCTTGGGGCATGTGTAAAGGGGGACTGAGATATAAACATCTAACTTCCTCTTTCCCCAAGCTCCATTATTAGCAACTAAACTAGGGTTCCATGACCACTGCAGATGGTGACAGCAGTCACGAAATTAAAAGACGCCTGCTTCTTGGGAGAAAAGCAATGACAAACCTAGACAGCATCTTAAAAAGCAGAGACATCACCTTGCCAACAAAGGTCCGTATAGTTAAAGCTACGGTTTTCCCAGTAGTGATGTATGGAAGTGAGAGCTGGACCATAAAGAAGGCTGATCACCGAAGAATTGATGCTTTTGAACGATGGTGCTGGAGGAGACTCTTGAGAGTCCCACGGACTGCGAGAAGATCAAGCCTATCCATTCTGAAGCAAATCAGCCCTGAGTGCTCACTGGAAGGACAGATCCTGAAGCTGAGGCTCCAATACTTTGACCACCTCATGAGAAGAGAAGACTCTCTGGAAAAGACCCTGATGTTGGGAAAGATTGATGGCACAAGGAGAAGGGGACGACAGAGGATGAGATGGTTGGACAGTGTTCTCGATGCTACCAACATGAGTCTGACTAAACTGTGGGAGGCAGTGGAAGACAGGAGTGTCTGGCGTGCTCTGGTCCATGGGGTCACGAAGAGTCGGACACAACTAAACGACTAAACAACAACAAACTACATGGAGTAGAAAAATATGTTGAGTGTGTCTTAGAACAAAACAGCAAACTAAGCAGCTATTTGTATATCCTGGATCTTATGCCCACTCCAAATAACATTCTTCCATTTCATGCAATTCATATGACTTTTCTAATAAGCCTCTTCCAGACACACTGAGGTATATCTGTCTAATGTTATTTGAAGTAAAATAAAAAAATTCCTTCAGTAGCACCTTAAAGACCAACTAAGTTTTTATTTTGGTATGAGCTTTCGTGTGCATGCACACTTCTTCAGATACTTCAGATTCTTCAGATGTTATTTGTTAATGGGGGCTCCCTTGTCCTAGACTGGAAATCAGTTACAGTTTTGCTCTATGATGCTCAGTTTACAACAGACACTCCTTAATGGAATTTCATATTTTAAACTTTTCTGTGCACTGAAACTTTGTCTGCTTGCTCTTGCCAGAAGATTCATTTGTCAGGGACTAGCAGTGTCTGACAGTTGATTGCAGAAGAGCCAAACCCAAGGTCCCAGGAAGGTTTTAAGACTTTGTTTTATGCAGTTTACATTTTGACTATCTCTAGCTATTAGGTTCTGTGCTGCAGTACTGTATTGCAATGTGTCCAACTGAAGCTGCCTAAAGCCAATTCTGAAGTAAGGGCCAGGATCCAGAGGACTCCTGCACAGCAGATGGAAAAGAACCTCAAGGTCAGTGTCAAGGTTATGGTGCAGTCCTCAAAAGGAAAAGCAAGGCTAACCTAGGACACAGCCTCGGAGGTACATCTCAACATACTTTGTTCAATGCTGCATATGGGATAAACCGTGCATGCAGCCAGATAATTGTGAGATGTTTTCTTGGGAATAGTTCAAACTACCAAAGAGACAAGCTGCTATTTTGCTTTAAAAGGACCTTCTCGCTTCTGCAGTATGAACTGCTCCTGTCTAAATAGCAAAGATGATTCAAGGCACAGAAATTCCTGAGCCTACCATGCTTTTCTTTCAAAAGCAGAGTTAGAGCTAGCTGACCGACATGCACTCTTCACTTGATAACTGCAACATTAAGTGAATCCATTGTGTGAATGAGTTACCACAGATCAGCATAATTGAAAAATCATTCATACAATCCAAAGTCACTCAACACAATGCATTCCATGCACACATCCTGATGTCTCTTTGAAGTTTTGATCAAGTAAAGCAATCAGAAATCAAGTGATTTAAATTCATGTCTGAATCAGTCTAGGGTTTTACATGAATACATAGAGGACCTAACCCAACAGTAGAAATCAACAACAGTGTGTTCCCCTTGCCTATCTCTTTCTCGAAACCATCTGAAGACATTAAGACAGCTAAGTTTTACAAGTACAACAGGAAATGAGTCAAATCATAGTTCTTAAATTGAAAACTCACCCACTGTCATCAGAACATGTGAATGGTACAACAGCTATGTTAATATGTCTAGCATTTACCACTTAAAAATTAACAACTGCTTTATGTAGATCTACTGATAGTTTAATGCAATGGTAGATCCCATGATTAATCAAGCCATGGTTGGATTTTTAATAAACCAGCTACTATTTTCAAGCCAGAATATATAACTAACACAGATACTTTTCTCTGAAATAACTCAATTTGAAACCAACATCAACTTTTAATTATATGCCCACAAATCAGTCTGCCTTATGCATGCTTCAATAATTATACCTAATCTTTGACAGGTTGTTCTAGCTTTCCCAATTTTTCTCTAGGGAACACACTTTGGCATGCTGGCAAATAATGTTTGGCTCTCCTCTTCTAGTTGCAGAGAGTGTCATTGTTCTTGGTTAAGTCTGCAAACATCAGGCATAGATTTCTGGAAGCTGGCTACTATAACAGCCTACATGGCATAAAATATCAATTCATTATCAGCCTCCATATGCTTCCTCAGTTACTGGGTGGAGTAAGGCAGCATTCATCCTCTTTAAATAGATGCACGACTGAGTAAAATATACAAGAAAGTTCACAGCCATTCCCTTGCTTTGAGTATTGCAGATCTTTGTGTTAAGCTCTGGCAGTGGGAAAGGTTCTCATGCATCTTAAACTAATGCCAAACTAGTCACAATCTACAAAACTTCAGGTGCATTCCCAAAAGGACTCTTTCTCCTCTTTTTCAACAGCTATCCAAGTCCAAAACAGGTTTGCCATGCTGTTCACAAAATGTACTGTTCACAAAGAAGCTGGCATGTAACTACCATTACAAGTGCACACTGAAAAGACAAACACTTTTTGTTACCCCCCCCCCAATGAAAAGCACCACCTGGATAGGACCTAAGAATTCATTTTTCAGGAAGTTTGTGGTTCAGATCTCTCTTTAGCCATTGCTGAAGTGAACTACTCCATGTAAGCTTCACACATATACCAGCAATATAGAGTTTAAGATGTTATAATACTGATATATCTTCTAGGGTTGCTCTGAGGATTACTAAGTATATAAGAACATATGAAGCTAACTTAGACCAAGCAGAAGTATTGGTCCATCTAGCTCAGTATTGTCTATACTGACTGACAGCAGCTCTCCGGGGTTTCATTCCCAGCTCTACCTGGAGATGTGGGGAGTTGAACTTCTAAATGCATTGAGCTATCACCCTTCTCCCAATGAAGTGCTTTGAACATTGCAATGTACTTCTTTATTATAATCAGCATTTATATAGAAATGGAGTGAGGGACCTGTGGGCCTCCAGATGTTGCTGGACTACCAAGCACCTATTACCATTTGCCATGCTGGTTGGAGCTGATGGGAATCGGAGACCAGCAATATTTCCTTACATCTGATAGAACCATCAGTGTGCAGCGGACATAGCACAGCAGCATAAGCAAAATACAACTCTGTAACAGAAGCATGGATTGATGAAACCGTGTGGTGTTTCTACTCTTTTTAGTAAGGTCACCTGTAACATGGGTGCCATTTGTTGCAATGGGTAGCTGGGTGTAGGCAAGCTCCAAACTTCATGTGCTGCATAACAATGTCAAACACAGAAAGCTTTCTACAGGAAGTGGATAAAACTTCCAGGAGGCTATAGCACTGTGGACCCAAGAATGTCCATTGAATCACTGAAACAGCCAAGCAAAAATAAATGTGATCAGAATACCATGAGTCACAATGCTGAATAAAGCACAGAGGAAATGTATAATCATAATTGACTTTTGTGAAACACATTTTAATAGATAATTAATGGCTATAGCAATATGTATGAATAAAAATAATAATCAGAAATTTCCCAAATATATGTAATCTCTGTAAAAATATTGCTGTACTCACTGTAAAATATAACAAATAAATTCCCAGAGGTGAGTTATTAGATAAATAGGTAACACTCCAAGCGGGAAGGTAAATGGTGTTTCCATGCACTGCTCTAGTTCACCAGAAGTGGCTTTGTCATGCTGGCCACATGACCCGGAAGTTGTCTGTGGACAAACACCAGATCCCTCAGCCAGTAAAGTGAGATAAGCGCCGCAACCCCAGAGTCGTCCGCGACTGGACATAACTGTCAGGGGTCCCTTTACCTTTACCTTTTATTCAGTGAGAACACTGTTGTGGTTGCTGCCAGACAGGAGATGGGATGAAAGGACTGGTTTAAGTTGAGTAAAAGACAAGGCATCCTTTTATGTGAACCCCTTGTGAATATTTGAAAGTTTTTTTTTTTTTTAGGACTGCTTACACTCATCCCACATAAGCTTATTCTTTTTAGTTCTTCAGTAACAGAAGTTATGAAGTGATAGGAGGCTGGAATAGTTAGCAGCAATACCATGCTTCACTACCACCCTCATGGCCAATTGTCATGTTTCCTAAGGTGGCATGCCTTTCCTTTCCCTCCAACTCTAACATAGAATCATGGAATCATAGAGTTGGAAGAGACACAAGGGCCATTCAGTCTAACCCCCTGCCAAGCAGGAAACACCATCAAAGCATTCTTGACATATGCCTGTCAAGCCTCTGCTTAAAGACCTCCACCGCACTCCTTGGTAGCAAATTCTACTGCCGAACAGCTCTTACTGTCAGAAAGTTCTTCCTAATGTTTAGGTGGAATCTTCTTTCTTGTAGTTTGAATCCATTGCTCCGTGTCCGCTTCTCTGGAGCAGCAGAAAACAACCTTTCACCCTCCTCTATATGACATCCTTTTATATATTTGAACATGGCTATCATGTCACCCCTTAACCTTCTCTTCTACAGGCTAAACATACCCAGCTCCCTAAGCCGTTCCTCATAAGGCATCGTTTCCAGGCCTTTGACCATTTTAGTTGCTCTCTTCTGGACACGTTCCAGCTTGTCAGTATCCTTCTTGAACTGTGGTGCCCAGAACTGGACAAAATACTCCAGGTGAGGTCTGACCAGAGCAGAATACAGTGGTACTATTACATCCCTTGATCTAGAGGCTATACATTGCAAGAAGTAGGAGGGATTACAGAGCATATAGAATGCAAAAATCTCAGAATTGTGTGGAAAAGCACCTGCCCACTGAAAGTCCCTGCCTTGCGAGGCCCACAACCGTCCTTTTTAACTTGGTCTTTAAACAGGCATGCTGTTGGAAGCTGCTCTGAGTTACTCTTTTCCTGACTATAAAAGAGCAGGAATGACATATCAGTTGCTATGGCGTACAAATGCAGTGATGATGTTGACAAGCCCTTCTTATTTGGAAAGTTTTCCTCGGGGGGGGGGTGTGTGTGAAAAATTGGCACCAACTCTATTATTATTATTATGGTGCATTTTTATTTTCCTAGACATAGGGGAAGCTTTAATGATATTGTTGTTACTCAATCTGAGCTTTGGAATGTTTTATAATTGTTCTCAGACTGATATTGTGCATCACTGAGTATGCTTTTATTATGTTTTTTGAATTATATAAATTGTAAATCACTTTGAGGCTTTTTAGTCTAAAGCAATATACAAGTGTAATGTGGCATGATCAATTTATTGTAGTTCCTTTGGGCATAGTCTTAAGGAAAAGCAACCAGTCCTTTTAAAAAACAAATAAATGTTTGTTTGTTTTTAAAGAATACAATATTGCAAGGCCAGGGGAGAGCAGGAAGGCAATCTAAACAACTTTCAAGGATCTTGGATATTTCAGAGTTGGAAACAATGTGGTGACTGCCACTCTCAGGCATTATTAAGCATATGCACCTTGACCTCTTGCCACCTGCTACTTCCAAATAGCCTCCTTGTCCCATCCAAGCAAATTATAAAAATCAACTGGAAAGACTCAAGTAAAGTTGGTTGCAGCAATGCTCATTGCTTGGAGAGCCACATAAATCTGATGACTGATGGGACGATGGCAAATAAATTCTCATTACCATGCTAACTTCGGTTCACTAAATAAATTAGTCATGTCGCCAATGTCGTCACTGCATTCCTGTGCCACAGCAGCTGGACTGCCACTGCTGCTCCTTCTTATGCTCCTCAAATCATAATACTCGAACCAACTTCAAAGGGGGCACTGACAGAATTAATTACTTAATACGTGTGAAGTGCTTTGAGATCCTCAGATGAAAGACGCCGTATAATTACTTCTCCCTGCTTCTCCAGTCTGTGTCAGCAGCAAGCAGAGAGGGAAATGATGGAATCCCAAAGTGTCGGATTTGATTGCATTGCCTTAATGGGGCTTGTGGTAGATTGCAAGGGATTACTTGGGGAAAGATGGTAAAACCTGCTGTGATTTCAGCACTTGCCACTTAGGTGATGGTGGTGGGGGGAATTTTGTCCATATTGCCCATGGAAAAGTGAAAATGTAAGCCTGCCTATCCATACTTTTAAAGGAGATCACCTATTCTGTCACATGCCGTGATTATGTCAAAATAACATTAAGAGTCATCCTGTTGAATAAGGCCAAAGGTCTGTCTAGTCCAGGCTCCTGTTTGCAACAGTGACCAGCCAGGTGTTTGGGGGAAGTCCAGAAGTAGAACCATCTCACATTGTCCCCTCTGAGCATGAAGGTACCATATATCTGTCATGGCTTATCCTTCATTAATTTGTCCAATTCCCTGCTAAAGCAATCTAATGCAATGGCCATCACCATACCTTGTAACAGCTAAGTCATCTATTCTGTAAAGACGTAGTCTTTTGTCTATCCTGAATGTATGGCAAATCAAATTTATTGGGTGAATCCTGAGTTTTAGTATTATCAGAGATGAAGAAAATTCCACTGTACTTTCTCAGTTCATTATTCTTTTTGTGATGAGTTAATGAGAACTGTACACACTATTCCAAATGCAGCCCTGTCACAGAGTTATAGAAGAAAGGCATTATGACACTGACCAGTTTATTTTTTAATTTTCTTTTAATAATATTGTACATGGATTTTGTCTTTTTTTTCACTGCCATAACATAATGAGTTGCCATTTTCACTGAAGTATGCAGCACAACCTCAAGTTCTCCTCCTTGTCAGTCATCATCAGAAATGCTTTCATTTGCAGAAGTTGTCCTGATTCATCCCAGCAAGGTTTATTCAATATATTTAATATGCCTTTGACTAATTGACCTGGAAGACATGAGGCTAACAGGCATGTAATTTCTTGGCTCCTTACCCTGATCCCTTTCTAAAGAGGTTGTACCAATCCTGGAAAGTTTTGAAATATAGTCACTTAAAGAACAAGGGGACATTACAGGGGGACATATGATAGACATTGATGAAAGTCTATCAGGATGTGAAGAAGTAGTGTGAACTTTCCTAGCTTTAACCTACAACTCTGGGTTACCCAATAACAGGCAGAAGGATTCAAGACAAACAAAAGAATGTGCTTCTTCATACAATTCACAATTCACACATGGAATTAATTACCACAATATTTGGTGATGGCTGTTTCCTTAGATAGTGTAAGGCACCAACGGACTCCAACCAGGAGATCTAGCTACAAGGTCCAAGCACGTTACTCTTTATGCCACCAGGGCACCACACAATGAAACTGCTAGCATGATCCTTGATGGTAAAATCTTCTTCTTCTGCTTTGGCGATCACTCATAGCCGAGTAAGATTGTCTTCTATAAACACGGTTTTAACAATGAGTCCGTAAGTGACTGTGGAGGCCAATTCTGGATCCACATGTCCTTCCACAGTGGGGACATTGGTTTCCGGGCGGGAGTTGATCACGGTGTGGATTTGCCAAGCGTGCCTTCCTCTTAGCATGTTTCTCCCTTGCGTCCTGAGATTGAGTGTCTTCAAAGCCCATGACACCTTTGGTAAAAGCTGTTCTCCAACTGGAGCGCTCGCAGGCCAGTGTTTCCCAGTTGTCAGTGTTTATACTACATTTTTTAGATTTGCCTTGAGACAGTCTTTAAACCTCTTTTGTTGACCACCAGCATTACGCTTTCCATTTTTAAGTTTGGAATAGAGTAGTTGCCTAGGAAGACGATCATCAGGCATCCGCACAACATGACCAGTCCAACGAAGTTGATGTTGAATGTCATAGGTTCTTACGGCTACTCTTGAGTAACGATGCTCCACACTTGCTTATCTTTCAGGTGTTTTTATTGTGCATTCTATTTACAGTGCAAAGAGTCTGGAAAACACGTCTGCTTAGTCTGAGTCAGAACCTCGCAATGGCTTCTTTCTGTTTCGCGCCCAACATAACAGCTTGGGAACCCCAAAGCGCCTCCCTTTTGTCCTACGCGGTGCCGTGCACCTCAGTTCAGGCATCGGGGGGAAGGGCCGTCCTTCTGACTGCTCTCCGGTCATTTCCTCCCCAGCTGCCTCCTTCTCTACTCGGTGTTGAGGCTCTTCAATGCTGCTAGAGCATCATCCCTCCCTCTCTGCTTCCTGACTCCTGTAATCTGATCCGCTACTGGACTTATTGCTCTGATAGGAACTCGACCTGATGAGGGGGCACTGTTCCCTATAAGCCCTTCCCCTTACATTGAAGAATCATTGCTTCAACACTGGTGATCTTTGCTTCTTCCAGTACACTTGATATTAGTTCACCTGTCTTCCCAAGTGATGTGCAAAAATTTTCGGAGACACCGTTGATGGAATCTTTCGAGGAGTTGAAGATGGCGTTTATAAGTAGTCCATGTTTCACAAGCATATAGTAAGGTTGGTAGTACAACAGCTTTGTGAACAAGCATTTTGGTTTCCCTGTGAATGTCCTGGTCCTCAAACACTCTGCACTTCAATCGGGAGAAAGCCGCACTCACAGAGCTCAGCCAATGCTGGATTTCAGCATCAATGTTGGCTCTTGTGGCAAGGTAACTGCCTAGGTAGGAAAAGTGATCAACATTTTCCAATGTTACACCACTGAGTTGGATTTGTGGCGCTGGAGAGGGGTTGTTTTGTACTTGTTGGTGCAGCACTTTGGTTTTTTGAATGTTGAGTGATAGGCCAAGCTTTTCGTAAGCTTCTGCAAAAATATTTAGGATGGTTTGGAGGTCATCCTCTGAGCGTGCGCACACTACGTTGTCATCAGTATACTGAAGTTCTATGACGGACGTTATGGTAACCTTACTTTTTGCTTTCAGCCTGCTCAGGTTGAAGAGCTTTCCATCTGTTCGATAAATAATTTCTACTCCAGTGGGGAGTTTCCCTTCGACAAAGTGTAGGATCATGGCAATGAAAATAATGAATAAACTTGGGGCAATAACACAACCCTGTTTAACACCTGATCCCACTGTGAGTGGTTCACTTTGAGAGCCATTGTTATCTGCGATTGTTGATGTCATATTATCATGGAGGAGCCGAATGATGTTTACAAATTTATCTGGGCAGCCAATTTTCAGAAGGACAGTTCACAGGGCATTACGATTTACAGTGTCGAAAGCCTTAGTCAGGTCAGTAAACGCCATATACAGGGGTTGGTTTTGCTCTCTGCATTTTTCTTGAAGCTGTCAAGTGGTGAAAATCATGTCCACTGTCCCCCTAGAAGGCCGGAAACCATTTTGGGATTCAGGAAGGGTCACCTCGGATATTGTTAATTTTGCCAGCCGCAGCTAATAGAGAGTTTCACACAAGTTTCACACAATGAAACTGCTACCATGATCCTTGATGGTAAAATCATGATAAGGGTTGGGAGGTATACTGCAGCTTGCAACCTAAACCATATCAAATCATGGGCCCTACTGGCCTTATAGAACTCCAGCCTCAAGTTTAGTCCCGCAGTCTGAGCAACTTACTAGCCATTAACAGAGGTATTACCAATTCCTAACCTTGCCTTACTTCTGCTTCCTTTCCTTTTTACTACCCTCTTTGGAACCTGGCCATCTACTTGTAGCTATGAGATCAGAGCTCAGTTCGGAGCTTCAGTTACTGCCTTTAGAATATTACTTCTGCATAGTCTAGGACTGCATTGTCTGCCTGTAGCTCCTTTGATTTCCATCTCTGGAACTTGACTTGTGTCTGTCCTGGATCATTTTACTCGCCTCTGGTCACTCAGACTGAGAACCATACGCTTGTGAACCCCCAGAATTGCCTTCCAAAGAGAATTAGTCAAGCTCATGGAGGCCTGGATTATAAATGGCTATCTGGTATGATGGCTAAACAGAACCTCAACATTCAGAGGGAATACAAGTTGCTGAGAAGCAACAGCAGGAGAAGGCTCTTGCTTTCTTGAAATATTAGTGGAACTTTCTAGAAACATCTGGATTGCTGCCATGGAAAGCTGGATGCTGAACTTGATCAATGCATTTTACCTGATACAACAGGGCTCTTCTTATGACAGCTGTTCACGTGAGCTCCAAACTGCAAAATACACATATAGTTGTGCAAAAAATAAATTTAAAAAATCAACACATGTACACACAAGTGAATCATAGAATCTTAGAGTTGGAGCACGCCCAAGGGTCATCTAGTCCAACCCCCTGCAATGCACCAAGCTTGTGCGAACTAGATCAGGACTGCAGACTATTTACCTGGTGTGACTGACATTATTTGCACTGAACAAAACAAAAACTAATCCAGTCTCTCTTCAGAGCTGCATGCAAGGAGGCTTCCCAGACCAACAGAACCCTTCCCCAGCTGGCCCCTCTTGTGGGCCAGAACTGTGTGCACCTGTGAAGGTAATGCCCATGAAAGGTTAGATTTAAACTATTATATTGTACTTTTTGGTTTTTCACTTATGCACATATTGGGTTACTTAGCTTGGAAATGAATGATGGAATATAAATGTGACAAAACTAAACTAAAAGGCTCTCTTATTTTATGCAGCAAAGTACTGGTAACTGGATTTCCTGGTAGCCTGATTTTGGCCAGTTATCCCTGTTCCTGGAAAAAGTTTGCTCATGCCCTCACATTTTTTTTTGTAAACTGCCCTAGGAGTTTGATTGACAGGTGGTATAAAATACTTATGATAAACAAACAAACAAATGGCAATAAGTTGCAGTCAGTTGAAGGTGCTTTTATTCTGTATTGGAACCAGTGCCTCCTAAGACAAAATCCTCACCAGATAAACCCCTTTTCATTTGGTTGATTCTTATAGGAATGAAATTACTTTAAGTGAGAAAGTTCTTCTAATTCTAAACCTGAAAACAACAAACCAGTAGATGGCAGTTTAAACCTGGGTCAGTCAAAACAGCACTTTCCTTTAGACATTCAAATGTGTCATTTTAATCATCAGAGTTCTTGTCAGAAAAATGTGTTGTTTCTAACAAAAAAAAAAGGATGCATACAATAATATCAAGAGAATGCTGTGTTTTTGTTTTACAAAAATGATCACAATGATACTTGTAAGGAGATTGGCTCCTGTATGTATGCCTGCAGAAAACAAAACAGATCACATTTTTATTGGGTCCACACATGAAAAGATGCTGTGGAGAATATCAAGCCTCTAGAGCAGTATTTCGCAAACAGTGGGCTGAGACTCACTAGTGGGCATTGGCTCTTAGTGCCAGTCTGTCCAGTGCCTCCTCACTTGCCTGCCCTGCCCCTTAGTCATTCCATAGCCTTTGGTTGGGCCAGAAATTAGCACCAGCAAGGTGGCCCAGAGACAGAGAAGCTCAGGGAGAAGGCAGAAAGGAAGATCTCCCTCCTCTGGAGGTCTGGGCCAGCCCTGAATAGATATCTGGCTGAGCCAGGAGTTTCCCAGCTCACCCATGCTGGCTTTGCTGGCTGAACTGCCTCATCCAGCTCAACAGGATAAAGGTAGAGTTGCCATATTTCAAAAGTGAAAATCCGGACAGGAAAGTTGTTTGTTTTTTGTTTTGCCCAAAGTTGTTGAACTTTTTTTTTTTTTAAGTTATTGAGCCGACATTGCTGACATGGGTTGCCGTACATCCGGAGGGTTCCAATGGCCGATTGTCAGCTATGTCCGGGAAATTCCAAACCTATGGCAACCCTAATAAAGCCAAGCCCACTGGATCGTAAACAAGAGTAAGCCCTGAAAAGGAGGCATTCTGAGGGTGGGGTGGGGGTGGGACAGGAGTGAGAGGGACCCCACACATATTTGGCTCACTAACATGTCCTACCAACCTGGTATAAATTAAGTTGGCTGAAAGGGTGGTATAACTCAAACTCTACTTTACAGGTCTGTTTTCCCTTGCTCTTGATTGGAGTTTGGATCCAGTGTACTTTACACTAGTTTAATTGAAGTTAGCCTGACTTACACTGGTATCACATACTTTCTAACATGTGAAAATGTAAATAAATAAAAAAATCTGATCTAATCTTCTAGTCCTGTCTTCCAGCATTCTTATTACTGGACTGACAAAAGCTGCCCCTCAGGGTCCCTTCCAAATCTACAATTCTATGACTGTATGATTCTATTACATTTTATTTTAGTAACAGTTAACACAATTAAGTAACTTTAACAGGCCTGTACGTTTTTCCCCGAATAGAGGTGATCTCACACCATTTATGTATTTCAGGAGGTTAGAGTCCTTCAGAAAGTTCCAAAATGAAGTGTAGCCACCAAGCATATCATCCTGCATGCCCTCATTTTGTGAGTGTTTGCCCCTTGGCACATCTATAACTGCTTGAATATGTATCAGCAGGAGGACAGACAAACCTGAGCATGCAGCACGAATCAGAGACACATAACCCCATAATACCGGTAAGAACAGGCCCTATGTGATCCAGTTTAATCCAGTGCTGATTCCACTGTCAACAAAAGCATATATTTAGTTCTCCAGACTACACTAGCAGATAATCACTTGCCAAGATGAAATCAAAGTCACCTGTGCATTCTGAGCGCACAAACCTTTGATATGCCTAACACTTTCATTGCGCTGAAAAAGCTGCTACTTTCTCCATTTATAAAGAATTTATAAAGACAAACAATCTTACTATCTCTATCTGTTTTAATATTTAACTAATCTAAACACTTGGGGAAACCTTATCTGAAAAGCTCCTTTTCTGAACGCATTAACTTTGTCTTCCTTGGACTTTTAAGATATCTCTCCTGACTAATACACCTGAAAAGACTGTTTGGAGTCCCTTAGTAAAGTGGCAGTGCAAATAGCTGAAGGACATTCTTTAGTGGTTATTTGCTATTAGCTGTCCAATGATACTATCTTCTTGTACTTTTCTTAATGAGAAAATAAATAGAATTTGTGCTATATGCAGCTGTGCTTTTCTTCCACTAAAGAATTCACAATGCGGGGGGAGGGGGGAGAATATATTATCAGGGAGCAAACCTGGTTTCAAGTAAATGGATTCCTCCCACAAAGTTTTCTTCTAAAAGATTAAAGCTCACTGATAGAGCTTACCTAACTCAACAGATTTATGAATAATCAAAGGCACTTGAGGGAAAAAGGCACGGACAATTTCAGAACATTACCTACGAAGCAAATGTCAATAGCGGACATACATCCTCTCTAGCTACTAAGCAGCCATGTATTCTATCACATTATTCAATGTAGTTTACTGATTAATCGGTATTTTAAAAACATTTATTAGAATTCTTAATCGATCCAGGTTACCGGTAATTCTTTAAAAATAATCCAATTGGCTGCCTCAGTTTTTAGTTTAAACAATTACTGAAGACTCTACTTATTATAATCACTGAATGGATTAGTTATATAAATCATTAAATACCCTGTTGTGCCTAGCATGCATGCACTGAACTAAATACGTCTCCAGGCAAATTGCTATATAAACTTCATAAAGAAAACAAAGCAACCCACATATGATGCAACCACCAACTCCTGAATTAAAACCAAGGTACAAAAGTATGTGAGGAACACATGGAAAAGGTGGGCACTTTCCTATTTTTAATTCAAAATCCTCCACTACCCTAGGCAACATCCAATGAAAACAGTGTTTTTGTCAGTGTTTATTTTCCCTTATAAAAACCTGTGAATATATTGTATATGTTACCTTACAGCTAGTCATTAGAAGCATGCCAGTTTTAAAGCCCACACTAAGAGACCCTTACGGAGAAAGGGCAAAGCCAAAAGCTTCAAAGGCCTTATGGTTATTTTCCAACAACTTGCTATGCTTTTAAATTCCTTGCATGCAAATGTTAAACGAATTTGAAAACTTAACCCCAACACCACTTCATATTGCTGATATGCATATCTTTTATGCTAAAACGGAACAGAACGAAGACAGGCATGTGCTCTAGTTGACCTGGATTCAACTTCCAGCTCTTTCTCAGCCAGCCTGTGATACTTCTGATCAGAGCAGTTCAATCCCACTTGCCTCAGATTGCAAGCCCACCAGTAGACCTGTGCGCGTTCAAAGGTGATAGTGTTGGGGCCACAGTGTTGGTGCTGACCTTTAAAGCCCTAAACAGTCTCAGCACAGTATACCCGAAGGAGCATCTCCACCTCCATCACTCAGCCCAGACACGAAAGTATTCCTCCAAGGATTTTCTAGCAGTTCCCTCACTGCGAGAAGTGAAGTTATAGGGAGCCAGGCAGAGGGCCTTCTCAGCAGTGGCACCCTCCCTGAGGAACGTCCTCCCTATCAGATGCCAAGGAGATATGTTTTTAATGTTTGACAATTTATTGTGTTTTGTGTGTACTGTAAGCTGCCCAGAATTGCTGGGGAAACCAAGCCGAATGGGTGGGATATAAATAAGAAAATTACAATCATGTTGCTACACTTATTTATTAAAAGAATAAAAATGACTGAATTCTGCAAAACAACAACAACAACCAATAGCTGAGATAATTTAATAGTACTGTAGTGCCAGCCAACAGCCAACAGTCAAACCAGTTATGCCAAGCCATGTTTTAGTCCTATGTCAGAAGGTGGTCAAAGATTGAATCAGACAGGGGAGCAGGACCTGAGGAGGGCATCTTATAACTGACATGCAACAGCCATAAATACACATCTTTGTGAAACCTCAGACACAAGACAGTTGATATTGAAGGCAGGTATGAAAGGGAAGAGTGGAGATAACATTCCTATGTGATTTAGTTTGCAGTAATGAACATTTTGCCAATAGGTATCCTCACCAGATATTTTCAGGAGTGAAAACTATGTTTTTAATGTTGCAATTGAGGGGAAGGAGATTTGCAAGACTGAGTGCTCTTTGGACAGCAAATTACAATTATTGCTCCTTTATCTTCCTCAATATGAACTCCAACCCTATTAAACAGCTTTATTCTATTGTGTCATGCCACTTGAGAACAAGGTAGAAGCATGAACTATTATTAGTGTGCAACACATCTGGAAGCCCATGTGCATTAAAGCTAATTCAATCAGGATATGCAAATGCCGCAATAGTAAATCATTTCTTAATTGCAACATGCAATTATACAATGAGACAAGCCTCTCTGTTTTCTCAAATAAGCAACTTATGGGTTGAGTTGACGGAAGCCTTTTAGTTTATTTGGCCTCATCCAGCCCACCAACTCATGAATGAATGATGTTTTATTTCGAACCAACCTGGTGTTCAACTACAGCACCACCAGGCTGGAGGGCAGAAAGGAAGATCAAACAGGTGTGAAAGGGACTGGAAGCAAACAGCACTCAAGCCACTGTATCCCTGCTTCCCACCCATACATCCTTACAAAAATCCTTCTGCTTGATATTAAACTCCCCCAAACACAATGAGCTAGTGTGCATGGCATACTAAGCTGAACATTGGCTTAGTGAAACCATGAGAACGTACAAGCTCCCAAAACAGAACTCACAGCTCCCTGATCCTTTTTGCTGCAGCACTGCAAGCCTCGGCTTATGGTGTTGTACAAACCAGGATTTGTGATTAATCTCCCTCCTCACTAACCATGAGCTGTAGCAAACAACTAACCTTGGCTACAGCTCACAGTCAATGAGCTTAACCACTAAGTCCTGGTTTGGAAAACACACTAAGCCAAACCTTGGCTTAGGGCAGCAAGTTGTAGCAGCAAAAAGGAAAGGAGAGAAAAGCAACCATGAGCATCTCTGGGGGTGCATGCAACTTTGCACAATCTCACAAAATCAAGGTTGTCATGCCAACCAGGCCATTTTGTCAGACACACCCAGCAATCGTTACCTTCCACAGGCAGTCAATAATTATAAAAAGGAAGTCAGAACCACAGACTCCTATCAGCCACCCCCTGATGAAAATTCACATTAAGTCCCACCTTATCTCCCATATGGGGTAACATAAGACTCGCCCACCTAGTCTAAGTGCTGGGGCAGGCATCCCCAAACTCGGCTCTCCAGATGTTTCAGGACGACAATTCCCATCATCCCTGACCACTGGTCCTGTTAGCTAGGGATGATGGGAGTTGTAGTCCCAAAACATCTGGAGGGCTGAGTTTGGGGATGCCTGTGCTAGGGGCAGATAATTCTGCTGCATTTCTGCATTGGGTACAATTGGAATAGTCAGTCTTTCCAGCTGAGGAGGTTCCCAAATACATCCCTGCATGAGTCACTATTCTGGTTTAACTACTTCCACTTGGGAGGCACAGTCAGAAACATTCACATAAGGGGTGGGCTTCTACAGGATAGTTTTTATTCACACATACTTACCAAGTATCTTTTTACAGGTATTGAAAGTGAAGCATGTTTTAATTCAGTTAAGAAGCTGTGTCTTGGTTTATATATTGTTCCGTGTGCATGTACTGACCCCAAGTACATATCCTGATCTCAACAAAGCATTAATTGCTTAATTTCAACAGAATTCAGTCTTGCAAAGAAATACAAGAGTAATATATTTCCTCTGTGAGGCAGATCAGACCCAAAGTTGGTGAAGGCTACCCATGGAACATTTTGCCAGAGGTCTCCCAAACTGAAACACAAGAGTTTATCTACTACCTGTCCCTCATTGGGCTCAGTCTGGTCATGTTCTTGCCGTCTGAGATTCTGAATTGTGGTCTATTCCTGAATCAATATTTCCCATACCCACCCCAGCATAAAACAAGCTATTTCGGAAGTTCAGGATATTTAAGGGCAACAAACTGACCAAAGTAACGTTCTTTTCTCTTTAAATGCTTTATTATTCCATTAGCCAAAGAAAGCAATAAGAGAGTAAAAAGGTACAGTGTATTACTTTCAGTTATGTCGGTCTTATCTGAGCCGATTACAATTATCCTTAGCAGCCTGGGAACGTTATTGTAATGTATAGAAAAACAGGATGTTTACTGACTAACAGAAGAACTCAAACAATTCCTAACATAGTAAAGTAATTTTACCGTTTCCTTCTGTGGTATTCCTCTAAAGGCAATTGTTCCATATCAAACTCAGTGATAGTCACATGGATATTTTGTAAATGGGAAGCTGAGAACTATGGGGACTGAGTGATTCCTTCTAAAGTCAGCAGTGCTATTCTGATCTCTGTTCATTCCCAGCACACAATGTGATTCCTACCATGTAATTTGTGTCTTGTAGCCCAGCTCAACAGCCATTCAGTAGCCTGGCTATCATGGGTTCAGTGAGGCTTAAAAACCAGATTTTCTTAAGTACTGCTTTAGTTTTCCTTTATGTATGAACAAATGGAGGTACTATGCATTTTCTTTTGCTAGGGAAGGGACTGTGGGCCAGGGTAGATAGAAGTCTCTACTGCAGCCCACCTGCTCATGCTGGCAGGTGCCCATTTAAAATGCTATAACTTTGACTGGCAGCTTGAACTCAGCTCATGACAGTGTGGAGGTTTTAGGGAATAGGCAGTGTTTTCCCCAAAAGCAAACTGAATTTTTGTGGTATGACTCCAAGGCCCCCCATAATCCATGGGGACCCACTCCTGCCCTCCCTCTTTGTCTGTTTTGGTACCCAGTGACTCCATACATTAGCTTCAGGCAAAAATATATTCAGTACTCCTAAGAGGTCATCTCTCCTATTGTTTCTGTTTTGGTGCCTTCCCATCTTTGCCCCTTAATGCTAGCTACCCACACTAATAATAAGAAATTATTCATTTGATTACTTTATTCATATCCAAACTTTCCAAATACCATTCAAAGTTGCTAGCAGTGCAAACCTAACCATGTACTAGTGATTCAATGAGACTAATTCAATTAGGCTTGCTCCTAGATAAGTGAGGTTAGGTTGATACCTTAATTAAACTTCTTGATCATTAAAATTTAGAAGGTTAGGCAGCTATTCTTTTTCAGGCCTGAATTGATTGAAGGGACCTAGTCTGGCTGATGGTTAAACATGACCACAATAATACAGGCCCATTTCTTTTTGATCCCTTCAACATTTGGGCATCTTTGAAATTTACACTCCCTTTTGTGGGAATGAACCCTTTTTGGAGCTGGAAATTATGGCATACTTTCTGTGTATGTTTGGCCAGCATCTGAAAATCTAGCCCAATAAGTATTCCAAAACATTTCTAAACATGACTGAGAAAACCCAATATTATTACAAGGAGGCATTTTGTAAAAAGCATTTGCCAAAATAAAATAAAAGCAAACCCATCTTATCCTTTCCACTCCACAAAATTAAATTAATTTCACACGTGGAAAAGTAAAACAATCTGCCATTATAAATTTTATCTTGCTATTGACAATCTGTTCATGGAATCATAGATGAGTGGGACTTTTTTTATCTGCAATCATATATATCACCCACATCAGTGACATCATCCAATAAACTTAATTGCCTTTAGTTTGCCTTAACTATTGCATGTTGTTGAGTTCTTGTACAGAATGAAAAGTGGGCATCTTTAAAATTTATGTTGCAGTACAACTAACAATTTTGTGCTTCACCATCTGCAAGTCAATAAGTTGTGCCTCCTTCACCTTTTGTGGAAATCCTGTTGAAACTTCTGGAGCAATTTCTGATCAAGCCACGAGATTTCTTGCCATTTTACTTCCCTGCTGCCAAATCTAGTATATATAAATTTTTCAGCCATTCCGGGTGATGGCTGATATGTTCCTACTAATTCTGCCACTTTATTCACAAAGAAACAAGTGACTCATTTATAATCTGCAAATGTAGAGAACAGGCCAGCAAGCTAGGCATTTAGAGAGGCCCCTAGACTATAATATATTTTTGCCTCAGCAATTCTCCCTCCCCACTGAACTTGAATTTCCAAGGGATTGCCATTTCAGAGAGCTAATGAAAAAATTGCACATATCCCACAGACAGCAACACATCACTCCAAACCTCATACCAACAATGGAGACTCACATTGTGACTCAAATGGACAATAGAATGATGTGCCTTTTCCCAGAAACCACTTGGAAGAAGCATCACCCCTTTGGATGCACTCAAGTTATTCATGGAAAATACTGGCATACTAAAAGATATTTTTGTTTTAACACTTTAGTCACTTGCTTTTTTATATAGTTCTGCTTCCCCCATTATGCTTTTTCGACACAGAAAGCACATATGTAAAGGAAAAGGCATGAAACCTGTGGTGAAGATAATCACATGTGATAATCACAAACTGGAATAATGCTAAAGTGTGTGTGTGTGTGTGTTTTAAAAAAAACGTGTAACAGCACACAGGGAGGAAGTTAACATTTTTCTTTTCTGCCAATGTCATGATAATGAGCAAGCAAGTGGAACTGTGGATACCTAATAATTTGGTAGCATCCATATTTAGGGAGGCTGAGCTGATCATTCTTTATGGATAACTTTTGACTTGAGGAGTGGGTTAAAGGGGGGAAATTGGAAAGCTACTGGGAGGGAGGGAATAACAGTTGGTAAAAGGAGGCTTACCATTTTGTGATAGCAGCTTCTTAACTTTTTTATGCTGCGAACATAGGTAGCAGCAGAGTTCTTAGCAGCTGTGTGTGTAAATTATGGCCACTGGAAGTAGTTGTCATTCACTCCCTACCACACAGAATGCCCCTTGGAATGCCAATGCATCATGATGCAGCTACCTGTATATCATTCAGGGCCATCATGGTGGCTCCCAGGAAGTGACCTCTGCAATAACCTCTTGCAGCTACTTGTGTCAGCAGCAAAATAAAAAAGAAAATGAAAGTTAAGGTGTTACCACTGCCACACACACATACATACATACATACATCTACTTACTTACTTACTTACTTACTTACTTACTTACTTACTTACTTACTTACTTACTACAGCATAAAGATCCAGGGCAGATTGCAATAAAATGTCAACATAAAACCAAATAGGTCAACTCCAATCATGTTACCCAATTACCATAAAGCTATTTTAACCATAAAGCAAACTCCTTTGAAACAGTTCAAATACAATTTATTACACAGCAGATGAAACATACAACCAGCAGCAGCTCACATAACCTCATCTTATCCAAAAGACTTGAGTAAAAATATGCTTCTTTAACGGGCGCCCAAAATCAAGTAAAGTTGGAAGCAAACACTTCTCTGCAGAGAAATCATTACAGAGGCAGAGCACTACCACAAAGAACACATTTTCTTGTACTATCACACCATATACTTGTCCTGACAGTTGAAACGCAAGACGAGACTCCCCTTAAATTTTTGAAACAAAATAAAAAAAATCCTTCCAGTAGCACGTTAGAGACCAACTAAGTTTGTCATTGGTATGAGCTTTCGTGTGCATGCACACTTCTTCAAATACACTGAAACAGAAGTCATCAGAAGGCAGACCCACACAGCTACCTACCTGTAACTTAAATTTTTGGTTACTTTTTGCACCCCCCCATTACCAAGATCCCCTCTAATTCAACAGTCTAATTATCAGCCCCATAGCAATAGAAGGATGGAAGGTGCCAACTTTCAAAGTGGTTCTCAATTGCCCCACAGTGACAGCTAGCAGTGCCTACCTGAGAATCACTTCACCAGCCATTGGTGTACAAACCTACAGTAAAAGAAGTCACACTGTGCAGCATCACAACAATGCATTTGTATAACATCAAATTGCTAGTGTGCCTGTTTTATACAAAACTATTACGGTGTTGGATCAGATGGGTATAAGTTTAACCACTGATTGGGAAATCTACTGTTTCAATGCTACATTTTATCTTCTGTGTTTGTCATAATTTCAACACTTACAAACTTAACAAGCTTTTTTGTAGAAAGAAATTTTCAGTGCATAAATAAAAGTGTAATAAGGAACACATTTTCTTCAAACCTATTAGTGAACTCATTTGCTGCATTAATATATACATATATAAGGAATTTTACTGAACTTAAGCAACCAGTAGATTTCTTTTTTGCGCCATTCATTTGGCACTCGTTTTGATAGAACTCCAAGCAAAATGTTACGAGAGAGGCTACATTTGCCTTTACTTTCAGCTCTGCCAGGAAATACGGGATATGACCAATTCCCACACACTTTTTAAAACATCATCAGTGAAGAATACTTGGACAGAAGAAATTTTGTCTGGTACCAAATCAGAATATAAACAAGAAGACATGCCTTAGAGTTTGGGTTATATGTTATGAGATGTGTGAGCAGGAAAGAGAATTCAGCACGACACTTATTTTCTACATCGTTGCACGTCCTGGCTGAAATGCATACAGTATATTATTTTTAATATATTCCTCAGAAACACACATTACTTTTTAAAAAAGATATCCAGGTGTAAAAGTGATCCACTGAATTTTTTTTACATTGCCTCTGCCAGTGTTTCAGTGGTACAGACAAGCTAAAATTTTGTGTGAGTATTAACTATATAGACATATAGTTCTGATTCTTTGGAGGAAAACGTTTTCCCAACTTTTGTTTGTTTTTATTACAAAATACAATGGTATTTTGTAATGTTTAGCAGTTTATAAATATTACAAACAAACAAATAAATAAATAGACCCTGTTTCAGGGAAAACTGGTTGTGCTGGATGAGACAAGCAAATTCTATTAATTTCAATGGTATTTAAGAGTAACTAGAGGACAAGCTGTCTCCTTCATATATCCTTCATAATGTTGGTAAAAGAATGTGTGACAGGACAGCATAGCATTCAGTGTTCCTCTGCTCATCTGCAAGAAGAGCCAATCAAGTGCAGGAGGAGTGAGGAGACATTTAACGTGATGATGTCTCATTGCCAAATATTACTGGGGAGAAGCATAGTGGAACCATGCATGCCTTATAATGGGTCCTAACTTTATCCACATCAGAGTCACAAAGATTGCTTATGAGACTTGGGTTTTGAAAACAATCAGACATGTAGCTTGACTCCTTGAATAAAAGCTTTTATTTTATATCTTCAATTCATGTAAAAGCAACTTCCAAAAATTAATTTGGACCACAGCCAAAGTTTGAGAATACCTGTTTCAAGCTGACAGATCACTCTAACTAGTCTCTTGATTGGCGGGAGGGCCAGAACAGTGTCTCAATTAGATTTTATCACCAAGTGTCTGTTAAGACTCGTGCACTCACAAATAAATCCCCACTTTTCTCAGCAAAATACAAGTAAATTGTGGTCAGGAATATTTAGTTTCCTGGATTCAAGAAACGTGGCACTATGTGTGCATGCATGATTCTCATTTTAGGCAAGTTACACGTGTTTATGTTCTCAGATATCCGTATCAGAGTAGAAAACAATAGCATCAACATCAGACTCAGTTTAGACATCAGGTTCCCCCGACTCCACACTATGGTTTGGCAATGGAACATGGTTTAGGGTAACACACTTACTACTCCCCTCTCCACTCCATGGTTAACTAAAATGACAGTTTTCCTGTTACACCCCCTCAAAGCTAATCATGGTTAGGGCTAAACATGTAAATATGGCTTGCGATGGGTTTGCAAAACATGATTTAGGGCAATTCTGGTTAGTGTTCACATCAGTTTGAACAAAATCGCAAATTATGTTCATAATTTATAAAACAGAGGTGAGCAATCAATGCATGAAAAGGGAGGTAAAGCAGGGGAGGGGAAAGGGACTGTAGAAGCTTATGTCATGTTCCCCAACTCCAAACCATGGTTTGCAGACTGGAAAACATGTTGTCTGAACTGGCCTAGTTTATGTTTTGGTTTTGTTACTTTTGTTTGGAGTATGTGAGACAGACCCCACTCATTCTTTTGTAAACAAAAACAAAAACCCTTGACAATACATTAATTTGGATGCATGGATAGTTTGATGTCTTGTCTAGTCTTGGTGTATTGTCTCTGAGTTAATTGTATTCTCCAATCACACTGACAAATAGCTAAAAGCACCAGTATGAAGCACAATGGAAGAAGTTGTTCTACGCAGGTAGGTATTATTTAGTAATTGGCAATCAAATAGCCCACTTTGAGGTTCAAATCCTTCATACGTGTGGTCTTTGGGATTTCAAACATGACACTACAATTCAATCCAAACTCAGTCACATTAGCACTTCAGAAAGAACCAGTGATTTGGCAAGGAAATACTGTAGTAAGTATATGAGGTTGAAAGGGCAATTTTAATTTACCTAATCATTCAAGAATAAATTGTTCCAATGAAATATTAATTTTGTTCACATGTAAACTGAAGACAAGGGTTAGCAACTGGGAGGCCCAGATGAAAATAAGGCCCTACCTGGCCCTTCAATCGCCAATTTTAATATAAAATCTAATTTATTGATTAAATAAATTAAAGCAATTTGAGAGTGTCATATTTGACTTTGAAGAATGACATGACCTGCTTTAAACAAACTTGTGGCCCTCCAGAAAGAAACTTTCTCATCAGAGATAAAGCATCAAATATAGATTGCTATATGGTTGGTACCAAGTGGAAAACAGTTTCACATGAAGCACATTGTTTGGCTACCATGCTTATCTGTTTCCACATTTCATGTACGTATGTTTTATTCATCAATTATTATCCAGTATTATCTTACTAAATACAAATGTACCTATGAAATTTGCGGTTCTGTTTCATGAGATCTCAATTATATTGCACAATTTAGAAATAAAAACTTGGTTCTGTGTTTTGTTTTGAAACCATCAGCTCTTTGCCCTTCTTTCCTACCACACCAGTTATAATCCCCTAGTTTCCTCAATGCTTAACCTTCAGTCACTGGGAAACCAGATGGTTAGACAATCAGATAAAACCTGCATTGATTACTTTGTCTCTTCCAAAAGCTTTGAACAATACATCTCACAACTTTTGTTTTGTAGGGAATGTGATGGCAATTTCCCAAGCTAGACTCAACAGCAGGAGTCCTATTTCCTGGGTCCAGAAAAGATAGAAAATATCACATTTCTGCTTTATTCGACCCTTTCAATATCCTCGCCACGCTTCATTACTTTTACAAGTCACCATTCCACTCTAGCAACAAAGATTACAGGGAATCTAACAGGTAAAGGCCTCGAGCGAACATAAAAATGGAGTAGGCCCCAACAGAAGGCACAAGGACTACATGTCTTATCTACTTCATATCTTGGCATTTCTAACCACAAGGCCTACCCTACTGACAGGCCCTGCCGTCCTGAGGCAATGAATCTGTAATAAGATATACAACAAATAATAGGCTTTCCCCCCCTTTTGCTGAAAAAATATATACTGAGGTAATTAAATTGTTAACATGATGGATGGTCTCATTTCATATTTGAATTCAAAGTGACTTTCTAGATCATAACTACACGGGAATGACTTCATACTAAAAATGCAATGTCATACCTCATAATGAAACTGAAAAAGGAGCCTGCGGACAGCACATTTAAAAATCAAGTATTTTTTCTTTGGTTTTAAATAAATATTTGCAGAGCGTGTTCACCCTTATATCATATACTTATTTTGCCCATGTAAGAAGTAAGCTTCGGCACAGCAGCCATAGTTATGGATATTAATGGGAGACACTGCCAAAGTTTGTAGTAAGTGAACACAGTGTGTCTCTTGAAGGTAGGAAGTCCATGGGGGGATCAGATCCTACAGAAACAGCTATCTACTGGAAGAGAAGAGGAGAAGCAAAAACAGAGAAATACAGCACCAAAAAAACAGGTAATCTGAAGCTAGTGAGTTGAGGCTAGTGTAAGTCCCCAAAAGGGGGCATTCTGCGGGCATGGGGGGCAGGCCCAGAGAGGGGGGAACTTAGGCTGGATCCTAAGCCCATTCGGCTCCGTCCCATGACCTGCCAACCCAGCATAGAACACAATTTTAAAGACTTGCTTTTCCTCTGCCAAGCTTAGATCTGGTGTAAATTTATACCAGGCTTTATACCAGCTTTTTGTGCATAGGCTCGCTCCCTAATTCTCTCAGCCGCTACCGTGATAATAGAACGAGTAATATATTTCCCCCTTAGGGAAAACTACACATTAAGCTGGCTAACTGAATTGTTAGGAATTGTTGGGATATCTTTCAGGTCACAACGAAAGAAAGAAGATGTAGAAATCAAATAGTGCAAGCACACAGAAGGATGGGATGAACCATATATGTGTTTGAGGAGGAGTAGCTGAAAAAGACATCCAAAACTCCAAGGGTTTACTATTTTTTTACATTCTTCCTATAAAGTGGAAATACATATTGATAAGGTTCATTTGGTAGCACATTCTGTCATGGCATTACCATGGAATACACAAAAACACACATATCTAGAAGTCTGCTTGCAGAGGGTGATTTACTTGGCAATTTATACCCTATGGCCAAGAAATATACTAACATAGTATATATAATCTGATTTTTAGTCAAGAACTGGATTTTGCATTTCTCTCATTTTCACAGCTGAAACCAGAAAAGCCTGTGGCAAACTGTCCAGCTAATTTAAGACATATTTTGTTTGCTAGTATATTTCTGCTTTATTAAATGTTACTCAGCACATCTCCAGAGGCCTAGCCTAGGTGCAATTTAGTTTACGATACTGAAAGTGTTAATAAATAAAGCATCCATACATTCTGACCATACTTTATTAAAAAACAACCATAGAACTGTGCCATTAAAAATTATTGTTAACATCTGTTCATTATTTCCCTGCGTGGCCATACATTAGATAAATGCACTTATTCATAACAACATAGTGGTGGACCATTACATCAACACTGACATCAAACAAGGGGGCCTGGATCAGCCAGTGTATTTGGCATAGCCATAGCTGCTTTTCCACAATTGAGGAAGCTTACAAATGACAAGTAATTCAGAACAGCACATTACACTTCTTAGGTTTACATTTCTAAGGGTTTTGTTAAATGAATAAAATAATGTATACCTACCAACAAGCCCCTGGATTTAGTAAGATATCATAATGGAGATCCACTTAACAAACCTGTAATTAGATTGTCATTGTCATTAACTTCATTTCTCACTAACAGGGTACCTTCTAGTGGAAGCAACCAATGCTGTTAAGCAGGTTATTTATTTTATGTCCTAATTAATCAGTACTGACACTGAGCCACATCCTTCCTCCTTCCTCATTATTTAAATTACCCATTTATATGGATGAACCTCTTTGCTTTGTGCATTTCATTACCACATTAACAGGCTCTCTGAACAAGAATCACCGCTAGCACTTCAACACGTGCTTCCGACAAACGATATATTTGTGCTTTCTCAAGCCTTGCCACTAAAACGTGATACACTGACCTTCAGAATGAGGGACAACCCAATGGCACTGAATTCAACAGGAGAGACCATCTGGGACTCGGCAAAGTCATTGGGAAATGAGTGAGCTTTGCAAACTTCAAAACAACTTTTGGATGTCTCTTAAAGCAAAGAATATTTGAAGAACCTGGATACAATTGACAGGACAAATAAAACTCTGCAGTAAGCAAAAATATGAGAAATATAGCCAAAAAGCACCACATCTTTCACAAAAGGTCATAAAAACCAACAGCCGCAGCCAATGGTTTTGGAGAACCTGATGCTTTAGAATTGCTGATCTAAATCAGATGTGGATCTGATTAATGGCTGTATCAGAGACTATGTTTGCTGTGTTCAGACATTCACCTAACACAGTTTAGAAAAATGGGGGCTTTAAAGGTACCCTTGCACTTCTGCCTCACGCATTCAGTCCCCAACCACCCACCTGAATGTGAGTAGAACCCTCTGTACAACTGAGGTCCCAGATGACAAAGCAGGAGGGTTCTAATCACATTCAATTTTATACAAGTTAAAGTCCCTTGCAGACCTTTCACACTCAGCACTGGAAGGACAGGGCTAAGGTCCCTAACAGCCACCACTCACGCTACTCTCAATCTCTCTTGTTTACCCACACCACTAGTCCTCCTTATTACATACATTAGTGCTTTTTAAAATAGAGAGAGATATGGAAAATTCTGCAAAAATCATATTCAGAACAAAGCATTCACACTGAGCAAATGTATAACAAATAATGAATTTCCTTAACCTTTTATTTGCATCACTATTTTTGAGTGAAGGGTATGAGGTACCAAATATGCTTATTCTTGTAGAAACCGAATTGGGTGGAGGGGACTCAGAAGATGAGCAGTTTTGGTCTTAGTAATGCTGTCTTTATGCCAAATTTGTTTGGTTAGAAGTCCTACTGAAATAATTCTCAAAGTTTTAGCATGCATTATCTGTAAATACAATGAGAGCCATAAGGGTCAGAAAGCAAAATACTGCAGCCCATTTATGATACATGCCCCATGCCAATTCTGCTGAATTCAGTGGCAAATATTGGTCACTGAGTTCTGCCATTAATAAGTATGAAAGTATCCAATGAAATGCACATTAATTATCATTACTGGTTTGTTAATGAATAACAGGCTATGATCCTCTGCTTCATCTATCTGAGGCATTATTTCTTCCCATGTGATCTAAGTGCTGATACTGCTAATGTAAAAGGAACACAGAACAGTAGTCATTTATCCTGCAAAATACCTGATGCTTTATCCCACCTCATTCTATCAATCATTAAACCAGTAATGTCCTTTCTGTTATTGCTTTGACATTCATTAACACTCACGTCACAGGAAATCTTTGCAATTAAAAACCTTATTGACTATCTACTGCAGTTTCTCCTTGGCATGTAAGAGCCAGACAATAAATAAAATACAGAAAACAGTAGCATTAAGGTACATAATAAGGCTTTCCTCATGGCAAAATCTGGTGGACATGTGCACTGAGCAAGTCCTACTGAAGTGTTGTTGCCCAGCTCCCATTTAATTACAATGGGATGTGCACATGAGAGGTTCCTGTGGATGATGCCCTTTGTCTCTCCCATAGCGTAATGTGGATGTCAGATTTTACTGAAACATTTAAACAAATTAAGTGAATATTGATGAAATGTTCTTTCTCTGTCCTAAACAGCTGAAGGCAATTTTGATAAAACACTTAAGTCAAAAGTCCAAACTTTGGAAAGAGTACAAAGAAGTTGCTTATTTCTGGGTTTATATCACACTTGTTCTCTGATTCCACTACTCTGAACAGCAAAACGTCAAACTTTACGTACTTCCCAATACATGGCTCCCTTCAGATGTCTTTGGAAATTTGCGTAGTTGTGTATCTGTTTGACATCTGATGGGATGGTGTTCCACAGGGTGGGTGCCAGTTTTCTTTCAGTTCACTGGTATTACAGTATCTAGAGTGGTGTTGTAAATGCAAGGAAGCATAATTTGGGGGAAGAAAAGGACGCAACTGGTATTAGCAGACTTGTCCATTCTTATCAGTTTTTACGCAGGTTTATGCATTTTTATCCTCTAGACAAGCCCTTTCATGTTTAAAACAATTTGTTTCCTTTGCCCATGTGTGTTTCATCTAATTCCTGAACACTGACCTAGGGAAGCTGCCTGCCTCTATGTTTAGGAATGTGACAGGAACTTCTCTTCTTCTTCTTCTTCTTCTTCTTCTTCTTCTTCTTCTTCTTCTTCTTCTTCTTCTTCTTCTTCTTCTTCTTCTTCTTCTTCTTCATTGTTGTTATTCCCTATTCCCCATCCATCTGACTGGGTTTCCAGCCACTCTGGGCAACTTACAACATAATAAAAACAGCAAAACATCAAACTTCCCAATATATGGCTCCCTTCAGATGTCTTTGGAAATTTGCGTAGTTGTGTATTTGTTTGATATCTGATGGGAGGGTGTTCCACATGGTGGGTGCCAGTTTTCTTTCAGTTCGCTGGTATTACCTAGAATGGTGTTGTAAATGCAAGGAAGCATAATTTGGGGAAAGAAAAGGACGCAACTGAAGCACAATTCAGCATTGTGTTGTGGTGGAAGTTCTGTCTGGGGAAGCATTCTAGCTTGCGAGGCAGAGCAATCCCCCCTCTCCTTCCCTCATGCACTGTTCTGGGTGTTCTCCTGACCACCCAAAGAACCAATTTCAGGTGACATGGAAGCATCATACAAACAGACCTTATTGCACAGGGCTTCTGTTAGGTGAATGCCGCCTATGGGAGTGACAGGGGTGCCATCAGATGCCTTTTGGAACTCTGCAGAACTAGTACATTGGAAAGGGTTAGAATACTTTTTGGCCAAATCCTTTGTAGTGTTCATTTCATCTACTGTACCAGCAAGTCAATTACTGCAACTTTTATTATGTTGTAAGCTGCCCAGAGTGGCTAGGGCAACCCTGTCAGATGGATGGGGAATAGGGATAATAATAATAATAATAATAATAATAATAATAATAATAATAATAATAATAATAATAATAACGAAGAAGAAGAAACAACTTCTTTTAAACATGGAAGGGCTTGTCTGGAGGATAAAAATGCATAAAACTGTGTAAAAACAGATAAGAATGGACAAGTCTGCTAATATCAAAGGAAGTCCAAAGAAAATGACAAAGAACAGGAAGCGAGTGCAGAGAATAATATATCAATACAAGGAATATATGAGACTGATGACCAATCTATACAAACAGACAGTGCTTTCCTTATTTCTTCATGCAGGTGTGTGACTTGCAGATAAAAGTTCCTGTGAACTAGCTATGATACTTAAATGACAGCTGCCATCATTACTGTTACCATGTAAGCATCAGTTCACTAAAGTTTCTCTATTTGGTATGTTACCATAGTAAACAGTGATGTGGAGAGTATAAGTGATACACTTTGTTAGACTAGTTGTTATAAAAAAAGCCACAGACTTCTGTTAGTAGAAAAAATAAAAATGAATCACTTCTAAATCTCTAGAAGGAAGACTGCGTTGTCACAAAGGATAATAAAATGATCAACATGGTCCTGCTATAAAAGTGACTAAGGTTGATAAGCTTTTTGTGCTCCTTCTCTATGAACATGAAAAAAGAAAGTGCACAAATAGCACATCAAGTAGTAACTGTTCAGAACATGCTGAAGATTTTGGCCAGGGCTATGTGACTCCTGTAATTCTCCAAAAGCAGAGAGAAATCACAGAATTTGTTTAAGAGCTTAGAACTCAGCTTCCTAAAAATCTGTTTTTCTATCATCTATCTTTCTTTCTTGGTGTAATCTTGGAAGCAAAATATATGCCTGAATAAGATTTCTGATGTTGAGAAGTAGAGCTCCAGCACCCTGTATAGATACTTGCCACTCCACATCTATGATATGCAATATACGGTAAATTATACAAAACCAGCACAAAATGCAAATGCCCACAAAATGCATAGTTTTTACTGGCCAAACAATCCAGGTTTTCTCTGCACAGAATTTGGATTACTTTGGCACAAAATTTAGGTTTTTATATTTTTGCACAGAGTGCATACTACATGTGGCCAGGTTCCAAAGAAGACAGAGAAAACTGTGTGAGCAACCAAACTTAATGCTTAATTTGTTTTAAAACTCAACAGCAGCAGTAACTGTTCCTGCAAAATCACAAAGTCCTGACCCAATGTTCCACATGGTTCTCTGCCGTAATGCACATTCTTTTGTTAAATCCAGACTACAGGCTGAACTTTAGAACTCAAATAAGGCTAGTGTTGTCATTTTAGGTTTCCCCCCCTGTTTTGATAACAAGCATCTAATGCCCGCAATAAGCCATTAGATCGTGAACACTAGTGGGTGGCTTACTCCACACATATAGTTATGTTTATCGGTTGTTTTTGTGTTGAATTTATATGGTACATAAATCATATTCTTCACATTTGTATATACTGCTTTGGAATCTTTTGATGAAGGATAAAATAATTAAGCTCCTTCCCCCTCCCCCTCCTTTGATGGCCCCATATCCAGCTTTCTCTTGAACCGGAATTGTTAGTAGAAAAATAAAAAGGAAAATAAAAACTTATTAGGCTTTCTAAAAGGCCACGGTAGTAAATGGCAGATCTAAGAGAGTGGTTCACAAAGGTGTTGTACATCAAGAGGACCACACTGGATTCTCATTCTTTTTCACTAGGCCTTAACTTTAACCTTCCCCGTTTTGCTCTGTTCCGCCTCTTTGCTGCTCCCATGTCCTGTGCCTCTTTGTTTCCCTCTGTCCCCAATCTCCCACACTCATTTACTCCTCCAATCTGCTGTCTAACAGAAGGAAGCAGGACAAGGGAGTTCCCACCTCATGTGTCTATAACTTAGGAGAGAAGATGAGAATTGTGTTGCATTCACAATGGAAGTGGATATAAGAAAGAAAAACCATCTGTGCCAATTGTGTGATTAGAGAAGACCACTCATTTGTGGTAACATTCCTTCACTTCCTCTCTATAAAATGATTGTGCTCATGAATTGAGGTGAAATCAAAACCTTTAATACAGGCAAAACCTGAGATACTACTTGACAGTGCTGTGATTAAAGTCTGAGGGTACACAAAAGAAGTTTACCAGAACATTCCAGCACCCAAGGTTCAGAATCATATTTCTCCTGGATGACGCTGACACATATTAATGGCTCTTTTTATCCAGAGATAACACAATGGCACTTAAGTTTTCTATTGAAATCCCCATTTAGTTGTGAGCATTTTTATTTTTTAAGGAAGTAGTGACTCATAGTAACATAAGCTATCACAGGAAACAATATAGAAATAATATAAGATAACTCAGTGACGCTGAAACACAACCCTCCTCTGTTCTTTGTCACACACCCTTCCTGTCAGGTGTACAAAATAGGCACAACATATGAATCACCACCTAGATTCTAGTCTTGTCTATCCTGATTTCTAAAGAATCCTTTATCACAGCTAATAAAACTCATGCTGCTTTTAAAACCATCTATCCCTAGAAAAACTGTCATCTTTTATCAAGATAACTAGACAGGCTCTACCAAGCTACAACATGGCATCTGCCGATGTCTGCCAAGCCATTTGTCTATATTCAACAGAGTATTACAAGCCTACATTTAGATGGTTTGCAGTTGGGTGCATCTTAGTGTCAAGGCATCAAAACTGATGGCACGCCTGATACTTTGAACTGGTTGTTTTTAACATGAGCTGTAGGTTAGTTGGTTGAGCTCACAGCTGCCAGCAGCCAGCAGGTAGCACTGTTGAGCAGCTGGTGAAAATCTGCTGCCCAGTCTTCATTTATGATTATTGCAGGTCACCACCCACACTTCAGCTCCTGTCATGCCTCTGTGGAGGCTGGCCACACATGGTGGCTTGAGTGGAATGCCATAGAATTACAGGTAAAAGAGAGCTGAGGAACAGCAGCAAGGAGGGGAGGAACACCTGCAGTAGGCAGCACCCAGGTGCATCTATATGACAAAGGGGGAGCTACTGGGGGCCTCCAACATGGGGCCCATAGAAAGCTAGGCAGCCCTGGTTATGTGATAGCACTTGGCTTCTCTACATGACCATGGTATCTTTCTGGAATGATTCAGGGAGGTAGGGACTGAAGGCGCTGTACCCTCCACAGTTCTGCTCCTACCTCCAAGACTGTTTCCAGAAAGTAGTTCCAGGAGGCCACCGTTCAACACTATGAGGGCTTTCCTGTGATGCCCTGCAGGGTTGCATCTTTCCCCCCATGCTATGTGACATCTATATGTTCCCAATACGTGGGTGATACCTTGCCACAAAGGTGCATGCCTGGGAACTTCATTATACAGCTTTTAGGGAATGCCAAAGACACACTTCCTTTATCTAACCTTTGACATCTGGGGTGTATTTTTCAGCACCCACTCTATTACTGTGACTATAATTTGCTGTAACTGTTTTAAATACTGAATTGTAAATTGTTATAACCTGCCCTGGAACCTGCTGGTAAAGGATATGTATTAAATTTGCTGCTACTACTACCATTGATGATGATGATGATGATGATGATGATACATGGGAAGCAGTTCTAGAAAAAGCAGAAGGGAATGTCAAGCACCTGAAATATATTGTCACTTTAAATATTAAGAACCTAAGAATAACTTGCTGGATCAGGCCAATGCACCATCTAGTCTAGCATCCTGTTCTCATAGTGCCAACCAGATGTCAATGGGAAACCGGCAAGCAGAACATTAACACAAGAGCACCCTCCCCTCCTGTGTGCTGTATAGCCTTGTATCAGGTCTGCACAACTTATAAACCGCAAAATGAGTGCAGTGAACAACAGTTTTTACAGTGCCAGGCAGGCAGCAAATAGGAGGGGTTTATCAAAGCCCCTAGTGGGCTACCATATGTGGCTGGTGGGTTGTGTTCTCCTTGATAGATTACAAATTTCACAGGCTGTGCCAGACATTAAACTGAATCTCCTGTATTGAGCAATGGGGGAAGAAATCATCCTTCCATCTAGAAACTGATGGCATTGTGCCAGCAAAAAAGGGTTTTGCTTCATACTTCCTTACCACACCTTGCTAGAAGAGGTCATCCTTTCAATCATCAGACAACTGTATAGCAATAAGTACACAGAAGGATTCATGCCTTATCTTTTCAGTGTTCCACCTGATAATTTTTTATGGAGTCTTTGTTCTTGCTTCAAGTCAAGTGTCACAAGATTTCTTTTTTCTTCCTTTTAAAAAATAATGATGCAACACATTCAATTCTGAAGGACTTTTAAAAAAAACACAATGATGAATAGAACTATGAAGAGACAGGCACGAATCTTCCTGTGTACCCTTTGCTTTCAGATTGCCTGATGACTGAAGATACAATCTCTTCTAACAAGGTGTGGCAAGGAAGTGTTAAGCCAGACACAGTGACAGTGTCACTGGTACAGTGACAACACCTTCCAAACAGAAGATTCTTTCTCTGTTGCTCAGTGATTGCTCTTTCAAAAAGCTGTGGCCCTAGTCAGACACGAGATGCAACCATGTACATGTTAAACACATGTTTGCTCATTCACCTATATGGGGTGAGCAGATTTACTACTGATTCAAAAAGGACTGCACAGAGAAGAGGAGTGAACCTCCCTGCCATTCATTACCTTTCTATGTTCCATTGCTTTCTGCTGTTTCTCCCTGCCTGACTCACTCCCGGTAGTGGAGATGGAATGGGGCAGGAAAGGCAGTGAAACACAATGAGGTAAGGTGGCAGAGGGACCTGATTTTACTCCTTTCACAGGGCTGGAAACCAGAGCCTTTTGCTTATAAGAATCACTTAACAGTCACGATTGTGATACAGTTTGGTGATGGATAAAGCTTATCCGTTAGGCGAAAGTGGGGGGCCAATCTAGACTGGCTCGTTTCTTAATGTCTTGCTTACCTTTTCTAGAGTATACTTGCTAACATTCCTAAAATGGTCTACTTAAGACTCAGTAAATATTCTTTGATGTTTATTGGGGTGTTATGATGACCACTAACATTTATTTTTATGGTTTTTAAGTGCATTTTAATCTCAATGAAGCAGGAGAGAGTTTTAGGGATTTTGATTCTTTTCATCTGATGATTTATGTAAAAAAAATGCAATTTTTTTGTTGGTTCCCCTAACTTACCTTTATTATGTGCTGACACTGTTGCAATGCATGCATTTCAATTTTATTTTGCAACTTCTTATTTGAAAAATAAATACACACAAGGGGAGGGGCAAAGGCAGCTATCAAGATGCCTAAACACAATCCACTCATGTAAAACAAGAAATTGTGTTTACCAGATACCTCAAGGTCAAACTGCATGCAGCACATTTGCAAATAGCTTCAACTCCCTTACTACCACTTCCTTTATCTACAAATGCAGCCAGAAAGGCTGCAGGTGCTGTGGAATACTGGCATGGGCAAAGAGAGAGGAAGAGAGCCTTCTTAATCTTTCACTTCTGTCAAACCTCCTGCTAAAGAGTACCCCCTGGAAGCTCTTCTCTATTGGTGGGGTGGTGGAATATACAGGTATAAGAAAATAGTAGCCAGGGTGGCTTTCAGTGGGGAAACCACAAGAAATAAAAGGATTAAGGAGACTCACCTCACCTGTTGCAATAACCTACTGAGGTAATTTGAAAAACAATAAAATACTGGAAGAAATACATGTGAATGAACATCCTATGTAGGGTGGCTCATAGCTCCCTTCACACATTATTCATCGACAACACAGATGCAGAGGGCCATGGGGATCTGCCCCTGAGGTCACATGGCTCCAACCTCATGTGTTGAGGAATATATTTTGAAGCTATCCCTGTGAAATGGGAAGCCTTTTCTATCTAGTATGCTTGACAGGACTCTAGTACCGGAGTCTTCCAGGGTTCAAAATGGTGAGCCTACATGGATAAATAAAAAAGGCTTCCTCTTCAGACGTTATCCCTACACATGTGAGGGGCCAGGAGGAGTCATATGACCTTGAAGATAGGTTATATGTGCTGACCCTCACCATTGGTCTTTCATGCAAGTAACACATGAAGAGGTCTGACACCTATTTCACAATTGCCAATGCAGAAGACATCTGTAGATGCCTCCATGCAGAAACTGTTTTTAATCACTGCCTGTGTAATCCAAATAACAGAGTGCTTAGTTCCGAAAGAATTGGATTCACATCCCAGCTCTGTCTGCCTAGACTCTACCTTAGTGGAACTTAATCTTACTATAAAATTAAAGGTCACTGATTCTGAAAAATAAATAAATGAGAGAATTACTGTATTATCAATTATGTTTGCACTTGCAATGGTTAATAAAAGCAATTAACTGCCTCAAATAGGCATATATTCATCAGTTGATGGCTGAAACTGGAAGTGATGAGAAAGAGATAACAAGAAAGCACCCCTCTTCCTCCTTGGAGCTCTGATTAGAAGGCCTGAGAATTATATGAAAGCTATGATCAGCACAATGACCAGACCCAGATCTGCTTAGTTTCAGCAGCTGAACTGTATCATGTGCCTTCAGACCAGGCTGTTTGCATGTGTCAAACAGCTATTACACATCACTACAAGCAGAGCTTTCCTGTCATCTCAAATACAGTGTTTGACTCACTGTCATGACTCACTGAATGGCCACTATACATACATATGTGAATCAATCATCAATCCTGATGACTACTGCATATGGAAAAGTTGCATTTAAAACACATGACATCTAATATGGAAATTCAGTCAGCAGCATATGAAAAGCCCAATGATTTTTCATATAAAATCATTATAAGCAATTCATTGTCTAATTGTTCTTTCTTGCCAAATCCAGGAAGTGTTTTATACAACTTACTGTGTACTATACTTTTTCCATAAAATGCATCTCTCCATTTTAAAGAGGGGAAAATGCACAACAGATCACCCCCTGTTTATCCTAAGTGATTGCTGTAAGGAGAAAGAAACCTCCAGACATTTCCCCTTTAGATCACAAAAGGAAATATTAATCAAGGAAAAGATGGGAAATTATGACACTGAGCAACTAAGGCTCAACCCAAATGGCGAAGTTTCAGTAGATCACAGGGTACAGGTGACTATCCATCAAATGACCTATCATAATACACATTAAAACGTCTGGTTTAATCAGGACAGTAGCCAAGAGCAATATTTTTCTGCTGACTTTCAGAATACATGGTACAAAAGCAATTCCCCTGAAACATTACACTATAAGCATCCAAAAATTCCTGATTAAGTAAAAGGAATTCTAAAACTTAGGTTTCTAAAAACACCATGATGCCTTCTTATCATGAAATAAATACAAGGATACAAGCAGTTTCTCTGTGAAGTAGATCTGCAGAGTTTCAAGAATTTCTTGATAAATACAATATATTAAAGCCATTGGTATTCTTCATGTGGTGACTATTATAAGCCTGGTCAAAAGCAGTAAGTGAGAATGGAGATAATACATAGATGATCTCAACAGTTGATTGCAAATTTGGCCTCTATTCTTGGTAATAATCACGAAATAGGTCATTTCCCCACTCCATCATTACAGGTGGAAAGCATTTTAATCAAAACTACTATTTCACCTGTCAACTAGGATCACAGTTGAAACACAATATAATAGAACTTTTGGATTTAAATTCTGGGGATTGGGAGTGTTGAAAAGTATTCAAAAACATGTTCTCAAATTATAAAATTTTAATTTGTTTTCAGTGAAACTGAAGTTAAATTTGACTGCTTAGTTTTATATTGTATTAAACCAATAACCGACAATATGGACCACTACCTCACCTAATCCTTAAAAAAAGCTCAATATACAAATAATCATAACTTAGTTCTCCATACAGTTGCATTGTTACTCTCATAGCTGTACTCTCACAAAAGCTTGTTTTCATTAGATTAGTGCTTTTACACCCCACTTCTTCCATTAAAGGCATGTCTACCTGGCACTGTTCTTGGCATCCTAGTATTTTGGTGGGCAACATCCTTTTACAATCTATGTACATCAAAACTAAAAAGTAAATTCTGATAACCTGCTTAAGCTGATTTGCAAGTGACAGAAGATGTTTTTAGCTGCACCTCTTTCCCTTCCTTACAGACCTCTTTGGTTTTCAGTACCAAAACTCTCCCATATAGAATGGCAAGACATCATCATAGGGTGCAACAAAGCTCTTCATAAAGCTAGCACCCTTGTTCCAAAATAATGAAGGAGGCAGGAGGAGAAACAGCAATACTTACTAGAGAATTGTTTTAGTTTATCAAGATTTGGCGAAGGAATATTTCTATAGGTTATGCCAGTTAATGCTCCAGCTTTGCCTCAAGAAACCATGAATATTTGTCAGGCAAATGATTTATGGATTTAGCACTGTGGAACAATGAAGGGAAAGCTTGGCAAACACATACAAAGGCTACAGCCTTTCAAAAGACTCTAGAACAAGCTCATTATTGAACTTTTGAAGTTAGAAACATGTGATCCAGTCTCTATTGAGACTAGCAAAGTGTAACACAAAGGCTAATTCCTTTAGATTACTGTTTATGGGACTTCATTTCGATGTGGTAACACTTGCAATTTTGTGTAGCAGGGTTAAATTTTTGAGAAATGCCTTTTCAGATGAGACTGAGGAGGGATAGTCACCATGCAAAGGAAGACTTCACTGCTTCAGATATGCACATATAAACCAGTTCCAAGAAAACATGATTAGAGGTATTCCCAATATGAAACATTTGCTTTTGTTTCAATCTTCAGTCTTTCCAATATGCATGGAAGACAATCTGCCTCATTTCAGTTCTTTTAAAATTCAGACTAAACATGAGCACCAAGTTACAAATTATACATGAATGTATATACACTGAAGAACTGGAAACATTGCTCAATATTTTGTGGAATTCTGATTGGTCCTAATAAAGTGTAGATTTTGCGGGAGTTTTCTTATGGACCCTCATGGCTGCTTTTGTTTACTATTTAACTTGAGGAGAAAATTCCATAGTTTTTTGTTTTTGTTTTTTTGGAGTGGGGGGTTTGAGAGAAATTCAACCAATAAAAGGACCTCTCCCATGTGGACGTTTCTTGGAGGAGGCACACTGAGATGCTCTATCTGATATTGTTGCCTGAAGCTATATTAAACCAGAATTTGGAATTGGTCACAGAAATATACAGGCAGGCAGTGCAGCTGTGCTGCTGTCAGCAACATTCTGCACCAGCTAAACTTACCAGACCGACTTCAAAAAAAGTTCCACATAAAGTGCATCATGAAAAACTAATCTCTGGCTTTGCTAATACAAAGACTACCATGTTTCTCTTTGCATCCGAGTTCTACCTAAGCAGGAGGTTTTATGTTTCTCTTAGGCTTGAGACAGAGCTGGTTAATAGGTGGGTTTCATGTTTTCAAAACATGGGAATCAGCTATTGATTCCTTCTTTATCCCAGGTTCTCATATTTAACCTGATAACTGCAACAAAGACTAAGGCTGCAATCTTAACCCCTTCTCAGTGCTGCTAGAGGGAATAGGTATTAAACAGAGGAGTCCTTCAGTTGGGCATCACTGCCATTGAAGCCTCCACTGGGGCAGGGGAAGAGCAGAGCTAGCCATCAACTGGATTCAAAGCTATTTTGAATCCACCATTTTCTGGTGAGGGGCTGTCTGCTGCAGCCTGCAGCTAGTTCTGCAAAAAAACAAAAGGGCGGCACACCCCTTCCACCCTGGGGCTGCAGATAGAGTGATGAGTCCAGTGCTCTGCACACACACCCCAGTGTGTTCTGGATTGTTCTGTAGTCTGCCATCTCCATTCCAAACCAAATCTTTAAGAAACTTCTGGACACTGAATATTCAGCTTCTGGGCCTGTAATTTACATCCTGTTAGCTGCTGCAGTTACTGTTCAGCATTTCAGGATCTCAGTCATTGACAGAATGAGTTAGCTAGAACACCCTTATCAAGAACAACATATTCTCTGTTCCCTTGCAAGTCCTGCTAGATAGCAACTTTTTGAATTAAATATAGGAGTACTGAGACCTTGCAGAAGCCTCAGAAAGGAAGTAGGTACCAGAGGCAAAAATTGCCAAGTCAGATATTCGAGTGGGCTCAAGCAATATGGTAGTAACTTCCTCATAAGAGATCACTCCATTTTAGGGAACACTAAGCAGCTTTTTACCCAAACCAATGAATCACTAGATTGGGTGGGACTCTACTAAAACAAGCATGATATTGTAGAAAGAACAATATATAATTTGTCACTATTTTCCCTTAAAGGTAAAGGGACCCCTGCCCATTAGGTCCAGTCATTGACAACTCTGGGGTTGCGGCGCTCATCTCGCTTTATTAGCTGAGGGAGCCAGCATACAACTTCCGGGTCATGTGGCCAGCATGACTAAGCAGCTTCTGGCGAACCAGAGCAGCGCACAGAAATGCTGTTTACCTTCCCGCCGGAGCGGTACCTATTTATCTACTTGCACTTTGACGTGCTTTCGAACTGCTACGTTGGCAGGAGCTGGAACCGAGCAACGGGAGCTCACCCCATCATGGGGATTCGAACCGCTGACCTTCTGATCGGCAAGCCTTAGGCTCTGTGGTTTAACCCACAGCGCCACCAGCGTCCCTTTTCCCTTAAGCATAAGTAAATGCCTAATTTCATTTTTGCATAAGAAATTTGGAAAATTAATATATAAAATGAATTAAAAACATTTGGATTTGATAGCTACATGGGGGAATAAAAACATTATAGTGTACAATTAACAGAGGGCTCAGGAACAGACAATGAAACCTAGGTTTTTTGACTTCCAATCTCTATCAGAAATATATAAATTTAATGCCAACCCTTCTGTTTAACAAAAGGCTACTTGCTGTAGAATAGAGTACAGACTATGCTTAACAGAAACAACAACCAAAAATGTTTAAATACAGAAATGTTAACACTTCTGTAATCCGTAATAATTGTCAAGAACCAGCCAGGAAAAGGAAAAAACATCTGACAGTGTCTGGGCTTGCTGCCATGGACTGGATTCACTGTTTGGTGTTGTATAATTTACAAACTTTTGTTCTTTCAACAACTATTCAGAGAATAGAATTGATAAGTAAATATATAGAAAAAAATAACAGAGGAATATAACAACTCCCTTGCACCATCTAAGAGGTGACGGCCTTTTAAAGGGAAAATAATTTTCTAAGACTTGCCAAAGGCAAGAGAACATTAAACAAATCACATAACATGAAAGCTATGAAAAAAATATTCATGGTATTTTTCAACACACAGGGGAGAAAAGCTCTTTTCAGATGCTACATTGATTAGGAGATAAGCCCTTGCATGCTTATTATACCATCTGAGAAAATAGGCTTGGGATCCTTAGACTATGTAGAGACATATTTTAAAACTTAAAAATAATCCAGGTGTTAAGACATTGGGGACTTTTTCTCTCTCTGAACTGTATTAGTGTAATGAAACTGAGTAGTAAATCCACAGAACCAAATCATACACATAGCAAGGAAGAAGTAGTTCGATCAGTGAAATCCTTCCTGTGTTCCTATGTCAAGACACCTGGCTGGGAAAGTCCTCTGCTTGAGACTCTTCTGAGAAATGGGACTTGGCTACATAAGATGTTTCTCTGACTCAGTAGAAGGAAGTTTCTTTTTAAAAAAAATCCTGTTCCAAGCCACCTTCCCACTTACAAATACAAGATGGGTATTCATCATAATTATAAAAATAATCACTAAAATAATAAATTTTAAAAACAGTTGTAATGAGCTGCCGCAAGATGTCAACCCTACACAAACAACTTTTAAATATTAAAAGTTTAGGTAAGCAAGTAGGTTGTTAAAGTACATATATAGTCAAACCATCTTTTCAGTGGGTTGGAACATTCTAGATGAGGCATTGTTACTTCTCCTGCCCTTGCCATTCTTCCTACTTCTATAACAGACTGCGCTTTACGACTGCAGACCCTAGGGTTTCTTTCACCACAGCTAGGATCATACAGCCACAACATGTGCTGTGTACATAAAGCCTCACATTCATCACATTGTTCTTATATTGGGGGCATTTGTGTAAGCTCATTGGTCCAAGATGTAGTAATGCAAAGGTGTCTGTAGACAAACACAGGCTCCCTTAGCCTGAAGCGAGATGAGTGGCACACCCCATAATTGCCTTTGACTGGACCTAAATGCCAGGGGTCATACCAATAAGGAACTTTCCTCAGTACTGGGGGGAAATATACAAGGCTGCCCTACTCTATTTCTCATTCAACAGAAAGCACATATTGCCCCATAAACTTTTTTCTAGGAGAGATGGTGACTTAATTCACAGCATACATTTAAAGGACACCCGATGCACGTTTAAAGCACATGGTTTCCTCCAAAAAATCCCGTGAACTGTAGTTTGTTAAGGGTTCTAGGAATTATAGTCCTGTGAGGGGAAACTACAATTCCCAGAATACTTTGATGGAAGTTGTGTGATTTAAATGTGCCTTTTGGATCTGCCCACACTTCTTTTTGTCTGGGACATCTGCTCAGAGGCAGCAGTGGATCACTGCCTTAGCAACTATACTCTATGCCAAATATTAATAACCATCTAGCCCAACCCTTGAAGTTATACCGCTACTGCTCATTTCAACAGGGCATGCACAACAGAATTTCCAAAAAGACTGTATCAAAAAGCAAGGCGAAGGTCAGTGTGGACCCAAAAAAGCTTTAAGGGGCAGTTGGAGAATTTCTTTTTTCTTTTTATCCAATTGTCCTGGTCTTGCTGTTGTATCAGGAGGGAAGGTCACATATTAAAAGCTTTGCAAACTTAATTGAGCTTTAGACATTATGGCAGCAGAGCAAAAAGAGGACGCTGCACTCAGAGTAATGGTTGCAGCTGCTCAATGCTGCATGATTTAAAGGGGAGGTTGGTCCTACACTTCTGGACCCACCAATACATGTCCTGGGCGGAGTCAGGAAAGAACTTGCTTCTACATTAAAAACAGGCCATGCTTCGCTACAGAGGCCCACTGCTCCAAGGGTATATTCAGCCAAGAAGAGCTCCTCCACACAGTTCACTGAAATGAACAGGAGCTGTGCAAGAGCACATCAGATACAACTCCAGTTCATGTCCGTGTCTCAGGAGAGTACCCTAGCAGATAGCATCTTTTGAGTAGAAACACTTCAAAGAGATTTAATTTTAATACATCACTAAACACTTCATTCTTTAGGGTGCCTGTACTTGAAACCAGCCCCTCCCCCAGGTGAAACCAGCCTAACTCACTACTACCTTTTGAACTCCCTTGGTTACAGACACCCATAGAGACAGTTCTAAGTTTTCAGAACACTCCTGACTCTGGCGGTCATCCAGACCGATACCAAATGGACAATATCAGTGAAAAACACCTGAACAAAAAATAGGAAGAAAGAGTTACCTTTCTCACAGTTACAACATGAGACCCAAGAAATTGTTTCTTTATTAAACATATTAGCGTCTCGGTACTGTTTACTTACTGATATCCTTGAAGGAATGGAATACAAAGATGAGGGTGTGAATGCTATCTGCCGTATCACTCCTTCCAGGCAGCTGGGACATCGTTTTATTTGCTTTATAGTAACTCATTGCCAAGTGCATACATAAAAGTTAAACAAGCTTTTTAAAAATGATAACGCTGAAAAGACAGTTTTGAAAAAAACATATCTCAACACAAAACAACTTCAAACTCACAGCTTAAAAGGGGTGAAGCAGAGGTTACTGAAGAAGGTTCCTGCAGTTTGTCCTCTGAGTTATTCCAGTAAAAGTTAAGAGGGTGAGCTGCTTTCAGAACACACTGGCCTGGATTGTAGGTGGAACTCTAGGACAGTAATAGGAGGAGTTTGCACCTAAGGAAGAGCAACCTTCTCCTGGCAATGCCAGTATTCTAAAGGAATGCACGTCACCCACTGGTGAATGTATTTTATGCAGGTGTCTCTGTATTTCGTTACCTTTGCGGTTCTCACTGCTAAATCAAAGCCGAGAAAGAAGCAGCACAGTGAGAGAGAGCACACGTTAGGAAGCTCATGGTCTGAGGCTCGATCCCTGTCATCTCCCACTTAAAAAGAAAGTTGTCAAGTAACAAGACTTGAAAATAACTCTGCTTGAGAAAATGGAAAGCTGCTGCCAGTCAGCATGGACAACATTGGGCAAGTGGTCTGATCCACACTTTAAGGCAGTTTATAAGACTGACTGGATTGCTATGTTTGGAGATTCTAGTTTAATGGAAAGTGTTGGCAAGCCCTAGTTTTTAAACAGGATTTACTATCTAATATCTGTGTTTATTGCTAAAGGTAAAGGTAAAGGGACCATTAGGTCCAGTCATGGACGACTCTGGGGTTGAAGCGCTCATCTCGCTTTACTGGCCGAGGCAGCCAGCATACAGGTCATATGGCCACATGACTAAGCCACTTATGGCGAACCAGAGCAGCGCATGGAAACGCCATTTACCTTTCCACCGGAGCGGTACCTATTTATCTACTTGCACTTCGTGCTTTCGAATGAAACAAACGGACTTTTCAGCATGTGCTTATCATAGCTGTCAAGTCTCCCGTTTTTCGCGGGAAACCCCCATATTTAAATGTTTCCCGCTGTTATCCCGAATTGAAATTGCCTGATTTCTGGTGCCCAGACATGCGGACACGGGCAGCCCAGCACCGGAAGTAGCTTCTGTCCATGTCTGGGCGCCGGAAATTGGGCAGAGCCAGCACCAGAAGTCCCTTCTGTGCATGTCTGGACATGTGCAGAAGTGACTTCTGGTGCCACGCTGCTGATGATCCCTTATTTTCCAATCCGGAAGTTGACAGCTATGGTGCTTATCAAACTTGAGAACCCTGATGCCAGCATTATTAAGAACAATTTTTCAGTTTGCACAAGTACTGTAAATCAATCCACATACTGTACTGAAATGCCTCTGTCACTTCGAAAACATATATCCTTCTACTTCATGTTCAGTAGTGTTTCAACCCAAAGTAAGATAATATTGTGCTAGTTCTCATGCTAGTTTTGAATATTTAGAATGATTATGTGATACAGCCCTACTGGAATTGTACAGATTCAAACTGCTGGTGGCAGAATAGGATATCTAACTGATTTCCTCTGTATAAAATTTTCCACACTACTGGATGTTACATTGCTCTGATACATATTTTAGTGAGAAGCTATTTTTGGAGAGGTGATTTAGTGCAAGAAAATGGAAGCAGAGAGGGTTAAGCCTTCCTGCTGCTTCACCAATCCCAACTGCTTCTCTGGTTTAAAAAGTTCTCCTGTTTAAAAAGTGACATCACGGTAATGTTACATGCATTTAATGTTTAATCAGGCCATTATTATTATTAACCCTTCATCCTAAAATTCCAGGGTGAGTTACAACAACGTAAGTAATACAAATGAAAAACAAATAAAAACAAACCATGTACACAAAAAAGTAGCAAAGTAGGGAAATGAATTGTGATCTAGGCCTCACCCAAAAGTATTTAGCTTTTTTTTTTAGCCGGCATTTGTCCACAGACAGCTTTCTAGGTCATGTGGCCAGCATGACTAAACCACTTCTGGCGCAACAGGACACCGTGATGTGTGCCAGAGCACACAGAAATGCCGTTTACCTTCCCACCACAGCAGTACATATTTATCTACTTGCACTGGTGTGCTTTCAAACTGCTAGGCTGGCAGAAGCCGGGACAGAGCAACGGGAGCTTACGCCGTTGTGTGGATACAAACCGCCAACCTTCCGATCAGCAAGCCCAACAGGCTCAGTGGTTTAGACCACAGTACTACCCGCTCCTCTTTGCATAATGGTATTATGATATTGACAGTTTTACAATCAGTTCATTCCCTAGTGAAGCATAGCATGGAATTTGCCATTTTCACAGCTGCTGCACACTGGGTCAACATCTACGTCGAACTATCCACCACAACCCCACCAGTTCAAAACCTCATGAGCATGTAGTCATGGCTGGAACGTTAAAACAAAAAAGCTGTATTTAAAATGAAGCTATGATTGTGTCAGCCACTGATTCAGAAGTTCTCAGTGACTATACAAATCAAGGTCATTCATAATTGCCTCCATCTTTCCCATTGCCTCCCCTGAGAATAATTACTTTGATAAACAAAGTTCTGGTTTATTTTACTTCAGATGCAGAAACGTGCTGCTTTTATAAAAACATTCAACTTTCTTCCTGCATTAGATGTTTAAGGAGAATATTAGCCAGTGTTCCTTTCACTGTGGAATTGCCATTAGCAGCCAATGTTCTCAACCATTTTCACAGTGGTGAGGAAGAATCCACTGTACAGTGCTTTAAAGAACAGAACCCAAAATGGCTGGATGAAGCCCAGATTCATTTTTTTAAATGATCTTAACATTGCAGAATGCTGGGTATATTAAGGCAAATTATGTGATTGCCTGCATGGTGAAAGTGTTAGAAAAAGACAACTTTAGAATGCATGGTGAACGTGTAATTTATGAAGTGTTAAAAACCAATTCTACAAACCAAAAGTTTTCTTAACAAGGATTATTTTAATATTTGAAGAAAGCCGTTGACCAAGTTGTGAGAACTTCTTCCCTTGGGAGAGAATATTCAAGCCAAGGTCAGCCATAGAAAAGGTCCTCAGAAAAGGTCCTCCCAATGGAGTGTATTTCCAGAAATAAAGGGACACATAATATGCAGATTATCTAAATAGGTGAGCATGCTTGCATATGAGAAGATGGGCTTTCACTTATCCTGGTTCTGAACCATTTGCACTTTAAAGGTTATCAGGTCCTTCAAACTGTGCCCAGAAACAAACTAGAAGTCAGTATAGCTGTTTCACAGACTCCAATATTATCTATATAAAAGTAAAGTTCTGTCTGTTTCACAGGTGACATTACTTTACACCATTATTGTTTCCATAGAAGCCTTGTACTTCATGTTACTCAGAAATGATGGCTAATTATATCCAAATATAGGCAAAGACCTGTCCCTTGATCTCAGGAATCATGATGGAAAATTTGTTATGATATGCTAAGCAGTGTTCAAATACATAGCAAATGGACAACTAAACAACTTTCCAAGATATATAGCAGATTATACAAAGCAGAGTAGGTTGAGAGGATGGGTTGTCCCCCCAGTGTGTGTGTGTGTGTGTGTAATTGTGACTGAATAAGATCAATTTACCGTCAAAATGCATTTGGTATTTGTAAAAAATATATAGTTTTTTTTAATTCTAGTGACACACCAACCTTTACAGCTATAATATTTAATAAAGTTTAAGGCGCTATATTCTGAATTGAACATGGGCAAAGAAACAGTCCCTCCACCTACTCTGGATGAGTAGAGAACTGGGCAAAAAGTTCCTCTCCACCCTCCTTCTACCATGTGAACATCAACAAAAGATGTGATCGTTCTTCCTTTATACTCACTCTCACTCTCATTTTACCTGCATTTTGGCTTCTACAATAGAATCAGCTGAATGAATAACAGAACATTCTGAGAAGATCACTGTTGCTGGCCATACTAAGGGGATTGGGGTTAAAAAAAGGTCCTTTGTCTGTGTCTTAGAGTGAGTGGCTGGGGTGCATATTAAGAGGAAGGCTCTGTCAAAACCTCTGTTGATGTTCACACTGGGGGATGGGGTTATAGATCCCCCTTTGGAAGTGAGCAGCTGAGATGTATAAGAAGGGAGTGCTCTGAATCACTGTTGGAAGAGGGTGTTAAGGAGACCTTTGCCTGTACCTTTGCATAAGAGAATGTAGTCTGTATCAAAGCTAGGACATAAGACAGTCTTCAAAAATAATGGCTTATTGTCTTTCCAAAACGGACAGCATAATAAAAAGTAAGCATCTATTTTGCAGAGTATCAATCACTTTCCACTGGAGAATGACACTGAGGGCATTTTTGTGTGTACAGACAGACAGACAGACAGACAGACAGACAGACAGACAGACAGACACACAGAGAGAGAGAGAGAGAGAGAGAGAGAGAGAGAGAGAGAGAGAGAGAGAGAGAGCAGCAGTGTTGCAAAGATCTACAGCTTATACCAAATGACTTCTATTCTGTGAGGTTAAAATGTGTCCAAATGTGACTTTTAAAAAACGCAGTTGGGTGGACCACATAAATTGCCTTGTACCCAATAAAAACTCAAAAGCCTTTCCAGTTTCATCTTTGGGGTTCTAATCTTTTAAAAGCATGTTCCGATAGTATTCATTTGATTTGGGTGAGATTGCTCCTCTGAAGGAATGGCCTGTATGTGCATAGACACACTCGCACATGTGGAATTCCTTTTCAGTAATCCTCAAAGAGCCTTTTGATTTTTACTCCTGATTTGCCAGAAAAGTGTGAGTGAGCAACTGAGATGTGTCCTGGGATTTGGATGGCTCCAAGGTCACCACATACATTTACAGAGAAAACATATGGTTATAGCAAAGCTTTCTGCCGTGTTGTAAAGTGGATTTTGGAGGTGTTTTCCACAGGCTCTTACTCTCAAGTGGGTAAAAACTGTTGAATCCAAAGTGAGCAGAGGGAAGTCTATAGTATATAAGGTAGCCGATCAACTATTTCCCCACATGATATCAGAGGCAGTTTAAAAGTTACTACTAGCTTCTGCTCCACTCATTAAGCTTATCCTAAATATTTTCTGTTCATTTCTCATGGCTAAATTAAAGAAATTGACATTCTCATAATGAATTAAAAAGGATTGCTATATGGGTATTTTTTTTTGACTATTTAAAAAAATTCATTTTAAATCAAAGGTTTTATTTATTTTGAAAGGCCTGTTCCTTGGACACATATTTTTAAACATTTGCCTAAGGGAACATGATCAACGCTGATAGAACAGCTACTTTCTGAGCTGTGGAGAATTTTAAAAGAATATTGCACAGAAAGTGTGATAGATATGCTTTCCTTAATTTTCTGCAAATTAAGAAACCCCAAACATACCATGTAAGTTAGAAAGCCAATTTCTACAAATCCATTGTGGGCAGAATAAAATACACAAATAAGGGCCACTTCCAGATGGAGGTTGTGTATCACAAATGGGTCGTTCAGATCTGAATTTTCTGCGTGTGCAACTGGCATGTAAGCCTTCCACATATTCTATTTCTTCAGTCATGGATATTAAGTTATTATTCTGCTGTTTGCCATCCACTCCAGTGGTGAAGCTCAATGGAATGTAACCAGGCTGTGCTTTCTTTCCCCTCCCTTCAATTGCTCTCCCAGTATACACTCCCTTTTCAGTCCTGGGAATGTGTGCAGGTATTTTTTTACTTAAAAAAACAACAACCACCAGAAGTATTAAAAAATAAATGCTATTAGCCCTTAGTTATAATGTTTCACAATGTTCAAAAAATAGGCATGTCCTTTGGATGGGGGCGGAATATAAATTTCTATTTGGATTTAAATATTATATATATATATAGAGAGAGAGAGAGAGAGAGTTATTGCACAAGAGTAATATTCAGCAGGACTGATTTGCTATTTGAGTTGGTGAGGGTGGGTGACAATATCCAATTTCTTTTTTAGGAATACCTTGAAGGGTCCTGTCACTATTAGCACCACAATCACACATTCTCTGAGGCACTCAAAAAAAACACAGCAACGATGTACAGTGGTACTTCAGGTTACAAACGCTTCAGGTTACAGACTCCGCTAACCTGGAAATAGTACCTCAGGTTAAGAACTTTACTTCAGGATGAGAACAGAAATAGCGCAGCAGCGGTGTGGCAGCAGCAGGAGGCCCCATTAGCTAAAGTGGTACCTCAGGTTAAGAACAGTTTAAGGTTAAGAACAGACCTCCGGAACAAATTAAGTTCTTAACCAGAGGTACCACTGTAGTACTGAAATTATGAAAGAGACAAGACCTCTGTTTTCCTCTACCTGAAGTCCAGTGTATTTAAGAGAAATTACAATATCCAAGGTAATCCCCACACATTTTAAAGAATAGCGTCTCCAAACCAAGTTCAGGCATGCCTTCAGCATGCAAATAGACATATTTTATTTGGTATTGGGGGCCACCGGAAGCAAAATGGCTATGTTGTTCTCAGGTGAGGAGCAACTGGAAGTAGAGGTGATGAATGGACAAACCACACACACATGGACGCAGTAATGAGCTCCCACACCAGCAGTAACTATGGTTATTTTTACTTCTCAGATTTTCCACAGTAAGAGAACACACAGATTAAATGTTCTAAAAGTATTGGAGTCATTTAGCAAAATAAAAAAATTCCTTCAGTAGCACCTTAAAGACCAACTAAGTTTTTATTTTGGTATGAGCTTTCGTGTGCCTGCACACTTCGTCAGATACACTGAAACAGAATCCACCAAACTCTTATGTATATTCAGAGGGTGGGGGTGGGGGTAATGGGAATGGGTGATGGACTGATGGGAGTGGTAAACCTGTAGATGGCTGTTAACGACTGCTGTTGACTGCAATTGGTCCGGGGGGAGCAAGGGCTGAGGCGCTAACAGCCATCTACAGGTTTACCACTCCCATCAGCCCATCACCCATTCCCATCACCCCCACCCCCACCCTCTGAATATACATAAGGGTTTGGTGGATTCTGTTTCAGTGTATCTGACGAAGTGTGCATGCACACGAAAACTCATACCAAAACAAAAACTTAGTTGGTCTTTAAGGTGCTACTGAAGGAATTTTTTTTATTTTGCTTCGACTCAGACTAACACAGCTACCTACCTGTAACTGGAGTAATTTAGATTATTATTTTTTCTTACGTTTATATCCTACCTTTCCTCCAAGGATCTCAAGGTGGTGTACAAAGTTCTTCTCTCCTCAGAGACCCTGAGGATCTAGTCCAACCCCCTGCAATGCAGGAAACATGCAGCTGTCCCATAGAGGGATCAAACCTGCAGCCTTGGCGTTATCAGCACCATGCTCTAACCAACTGAGCTATCCAGCTGATCATATGTAGTACCTTGAAATAAAATTTGTTACTTTCCCCCCAAAAAAGAATAAAAGAACCTGAGGATGGCACTGATTTTGATTTCTCAGTTGTCTGGTATTTGAATATGACTCTCTCTCTCTCTCTCTCTCTCTCTCTCTCTCTCTCTCTCTCTCTCTCACACACACACACACACACACACACACACACACAGACAGACACGGACACTTTTGTCTGGGTGATATATAAACTCAGCTGAATTAATCCCTTCAGCATTGTAAGTCACCTGCTGTAATCACTTATGGAGGGGGTAATTAGCTGAAAGAGTCCTATTGTATTGAAGCAAGCATTTATGCTAATTATCAGCTTTATTGACTGTTAATTCTAGTTCTCATGCAGCTACCACAGGGTCTTTGAAAAAAGTAAAGCTGTTTTCATAAAGACCAAAAGGTAAACTAAAAGTCAGCAACCATTTTTTTCTGGATTTGGGAGGCCACTTGTATTTGGCAATTGACGGCTTGCATGCATCGTTATTATTTATTTATGCATCCATTCAGTTCCCATTCCAGTTCAGACCAGTCCCATCTACATTTTTTACCTTTTCTAATCATTTATAAAGCAGTCAGAGTTCCCAAGTCTCATACTAAAATTAAGCAATACTTTGTTGACTCTGATTTTCCTCGATTCACATGACTGGATTGCTAAAGGATGAGTCTGCACATCGTAGTTGACTACTTATTCATCTAGCAATTGGAATTATATAACCATGCTGTTTTGGCATGTATCCAGGATTTCTTTGTCAAGAAGACGTTGCCCAACCTGTTTCAACAGGGAAGAGCATTTGTGGCACTGGGAGATTAGAATCTCTCCAAGCATCCCACTAACAGAATGAATAGCATTTTTTTAGGCAACATTCCCATCAGACCTAAATCGGTCTGCTTCACTGGAGATGGAGCTTGATCTTATAGAGTTATTGAGAAAACTTTTTAGATAAGATACAATAAAAAATGAACTTAATCTTGGATCAAGAGGGCTGGTGAGAGTTCTGTGAGAGTGAAAAGATTTTAAAATACAACACATTTTGTATCAGGTTAATAATATTTTGTCTTATATTTCTTAAATTTAGGACAGCAGTGTCTTAGTGCACCTTCCAGCAGTAGTAGTGCTTAGTGGTAGATTGCTTCACACCAATGCTATTGACTTCCAGCCAATTTACAGCAGCTTTGCAGAAATGTAAGTCAGTAATACAGGTAACTCACAAGAGCCTCCCAGAGCTTAATTTAATTTGTGAGATTTCAACTAGCCAGGGTTCAACCACGTAAAGTTGAAATCACACGTGTTAAGTGTGCGTAAGTTGTGAGTTGCCTGTGTATGCATTTATTTCAACCACTAGTGGTTACTACTTTCATCGTCCCAGGGACACAGTGAGTAAGGTAGGCTCAAAACAAGATGGAAGAAAATAAGGATACTGACAAGCTGGAACGTGTCTAGAGGATGGCAAACAATTAGCCATGTACAAATATATAAAAGGATGTCATATAGAAGAGGGTGAACGGTTGTTTTCTGCTGCTCCAGAGAAGCGGACACGGAGCAATGGATTCAAGCTACAAGAAAGAAGATTCCACCTAAACATTAGGAAGAACTTGCTGACAGTAAGAGCTGTTCGACAGTGGAATTTGCTGCCAAGGAGTGTGGTGGAGTCTCCTTCTTTGGAGGTCTGTAAGCGGAGGCTTGACAGCCATCTATCAGGAATGCTTTGAAGGTCTTTCCTGCTTGGCAGTGGGTTGGACTGGATGGCCCTTATGGTCTCTTCCAATTCTATGGTTCTAAGTGTTTGTGATTTGATTGCATCATTCTGCCATCGATTTTCCGAACAGCTGTAACAATAGTTTGTGGTTGGACCAAATTACGTGTAATGCAGACACCAATTATCTTCAGCATATTTTATTTGTTTGAAAGTAGCCTCAGATGGATCAAGTTTATCGTGGCTGCCACAGTGATGGGAATCTGTGTTTTTGCTCTCCTCTGATAAAAGCTGCTTTTCCATTGGCAAAACAGTACAGGGAGACTGAGATAATCTCCCACCCACCGGTGCTGCACTGGGATCCCCAATTCCCTCCCCATTGAGGTGTGTTTGGCACCTTCACTATGCAGCTTTCAAATGATGAAGATTCATCTCTTTACTTTGGCCTTGACATTTGAAATATCTGTTTTCAAGAGCCACCCTATTCCTGTGAATGTAATTTGTTTTAACTGTTTTTAATACTGAATTTTAAATAGCTGTAACCTGTCCTTGGGTGTGCTGGTGAAGGGTGTGTCATTAATTATAATAATGCTTTTAGTTAATGTGAAAGTCACTGGAACTTGTGGTCATGGATTTTCCTTGTCACATGTAAACTGATCCTCCCAACTGGAAAGTTTAACTAGTTTACAGAGCAATCGCATTGACATTTTACCAATTAGAATGCAAGGTACAAGCATTGCCTGTTAAATACCATAGTTGTAAATGGATAGAGATGTGGGCCCCAGATTTAGAGAAAACTCGGGTGGGTTATTTGCCCACATTCATATTTCAGAGCATTCATTGTAAAGATCTTTGGCTTTGGCTCACTTGAACTGATAAAAAAAATAAAAACTATAATCTTATGGAACAGCTTCATTTTCCCTACAGACTGGTTATCTAAGCCAATGGAAGTTTTAGGGCTTAACTAATAACACTGAGATTGAAGGAACCGTGCCCAAAAGTTTAAATCTAAATGCTGTCATTTACATTCTAATTTATCTGATGTAGACATTGTTCCATTTTGTTTGTTCCCTGCATACATCTGGATTTTGACATTGTCTGGTATGCAGTAACCTCATAATCATCTTGCAGCTTAAATTGCATTGCTTTAACTCTGTAAACTATATTAATGAATGCTGTCACTTTCCTTTTAAAGACAGCAGATACTAAACTGAATATATTGGTTAAATAGTAGAATGGTGGTTACATAAAGCACCATTTATAGGTGAAAAGTTGATCCTGCAAAAATGAAACAACAACAAAATGCCCAATCATATGAAATTGGTACTTCAGCACTGGAATTGGATACCAAAGAGAGGACATGCTTCAAATGGTGACAGTCAAGCTAATTCAAAATCAAAACCTCATCCGCTAGCTACAAATTACTAGTTTAGTCTTTTATTCAGTGAGTGCAACCCAAAAGCTAAAGTGCACAGTGCAATAAGTAGTTATTATGAAAAGTGAAAAGGCTTGATCCAACTCCATCAATCCAACTAGGATCTTCAAAGTTAAAAGCTAACCCTTATTAACAGGTTAACATTTTGTTTTGAGGCATTTTTCACCTTTGTCCTGCTCATTATGTTTGTACGTGTGCTCAACTCCAATGAACGCACAGAGGCCTTCCATATGAGCATGTGTTAGTGGGTGTTAGTGAGAGATCATTCCCAGCCCTTCATTACAGTTCTGAAGTCTCCTTTAATTGGAGAAGATGGAGGCAGAGCCTGAGACTTTCTGAATGCAAAGCATGTGGAACAGAACCCTACACTGACAGAGCTGTGTCATCCATTGAAATGGATAGGGGAGCCCCCACATGTAGAGATTCCATGTGCCACTGGAACTCCTTTGCATGAAATAAATAGATAGGTTTTGGCTTTTGGCAGATAGATGCCCACAATAAAGGCCATATACTATATATTGTTGCTGCTGACAGATAATCACATGTGATCTGAAATTTGTTTTAAACTGTTTTTTTAAATCAAATTTTAAATTGCTGTAACATGGCCTGGGTCCTGATGATGAAAAGGGATAATATATTGAAGTAAATACGGTAATAACAATATAGTAATAAAACACTAAGTTTGTGTGTGAAAGGGAGAGAAAAACAGAATCATAGAAACATAGAATTGTAGAGTTGGAAGGGACCATGAGGGACATCTAGTCCAACTGCTTGAAATGCAGGAATATTTTGTCCAATGTGGGGCTCAAACTCACGAGCCTGAGATTAAGATTCTCATTCTCTACCAACTGGGGCCAAATCATTTTAATGGAGAGCTTGCTTTGTTGTTGAAAAACTTAGTAATCCACCACAAGAGCCCGGAGCCACAAAGAAGAGTATGCAACATCTGCTCATTTTTATACAAATCTAACTTACAGAGGTGAAACTGCTTTCATGTAACATTTATTTTTTCAGATATTGTATGATTCCCTCCTCCCTATTTTGTTGCATTAGAAGTTTATGTGGCAAAGTAGCTGTGATGTCTGACCCCTTGACCTTTTACACGGGGAAGTTAAAATTCCAGTTAAATAACCCACTGTTCCATGCCATTCAGAGGAAACCATCTTTTCAAAAAATATGACAGAAATTCTTGTAATAACATTTCCTGAGTACAATCTAGAGACTATTTGGGGGAAACAGTATGAAGTCATAGAAGCAGTGTTATTACCTATGAAGTGTGTGAAATATTAATAAGGGCAATATTCTTTATCACCAAAGAAAGAAGAAACCCACAAAGGGCTCCATTATATTATTTGCTTGATTAAAGTCAGTTAACACTTTGAAAACATAGAACCTTTCCTCCTGAAGGGCATATTAAACAGCAAGGTGAGCGCCAGAACTGTGGGTGGGATATCTAAGGTGAATTTCTCTGCTTTCCCCCTGACTGTTAGCATAAGAAAATACCATCCCAACCCTCTTGGTTTTCCTTTTTCAAGAAGAGAAAAGGGAACTACAAAGCTGGACACACAGCCTTTGTAAGCCCACTCCATTTTCATAACCTGTTATTCTTTTCCCCTGGAAATACAAGTAATTACTAGCAATAATGTGTTTTTTTAAGTGAAACTATTAACATTTGTACACCTTAAGCACTCCATTGTCTACGACATTGTTTTCTCAGGTCAGTTGGTCAGGCATGTTCTGAGTTATAGGTCAGACACATCCGAAGGGTTACAGGTAAGCCAGAGTCTCTCAGCCCTAGTCTCTCTCTCTCTCTCTCTCTCTCTCTCTCTCTCTCTCTCTCTCTCTTCTCTCTCTCCCTCCCTCCCCCCCCCTCTCTCTCTCACACACACACCTCTTCCCCAATGAACACTACTGATACTCCTTTAAAAGCTACTTATGCCATCCGAGCCATCAGTGTACATATTTTAAACCACACTGTATCTAGCTCTGGTACTATTTAAAAGATGCTCCATTAAAATACTGCACCTCTTTCCTGAAAGGTTGACATATTACTGCCCATGTCCTACTTGAAGTGATAAATTGTACTGAATGATTGAGTAGGTTATCTTGTTCTAGAAATGGCCAATGTTTGAGAATGAACTTTGACCTGTTTAAATGAGGTTTAATACTTATTGGCACAGACCTGGAAGTGGTTCTCTTTGTGACCTGCTGAATGAATGCAATCATGTAAGTTAAATAACTACGTACAATAGGACTATGATATAGAATTGTTTCCTTATTCATAGCACTTACTACAAGGCACAGAGTGAACAACAGAAGTTCTACTAAAACTAAATTGGGGGGTAGGGTGATTGCTGGGTATTCTTAAGATTTCACTGGTAACAGTATATGATTTTTGTATCAAATAATTGTGAGCTTTAATATGAAAGCATTTAGATGCAAAGAAAAAACAAAAACCTCCTAACTACTATTTCAAGACAAACAGGTTCAATTTGAGCTGTTCAATTTCATTTAACCCTTTTCTTTTCCTCTTTGGCCCCTTGTGAATATCATCAATTCTAAGGGGCCTTTCCACATGATAATTAAAAGAGTTCTTTCCTTTGACAATAAAATATCCACCCTGCTCCTGATAATACTTACCTAAACTTGTTCCTCTCAAAATTTCACAGCTCTTTGAAACATAGTAACAAATCTACTCTATGTGAAATACAGCAGGTGAAGATTCTAGTTTTGATGGAAGGTTGATGATAACCTCATTGTGGGGCAACGTTCCTTTTAGCTGAAAGTTTAACTGATATTCCTTACCCACTCTTCTGTTTAAACATCTGGCCAGAATGTGAGATGCTAGCTCTAGTGTAAGGGGAGTGGGGTTTCCACAGCTTCCACAAAATTACAGAGAAATAAACTCACCCTAAGGTTATGAAAATGATGAGGCACTGCTTTTGAATTTGCCACACTGGTTAAAAAGTGTCTCACTTATAATAATAAATTATCACTGCTGTTGTTAAAAATGGGTCCTAGTGCATAGTGCATAGTATAAAAGACTGTTGTGTAATAGTCTAAAATACAAAGAAGTCACAAATGCTAAAGGTGGGTAAGTATAAATTAATCCTGACAGTAGTCCATGGAGTTATATGCTGCATTTTTCACAATTACATTGTACTCAAAGCAGTTCTCAGATGAGATAATGTAAATGCAACAACCATATAATACAGAACAGCAGTTTTCCCCAATCTGGTCCCTTCCAGAATTTTTGGACTATTATTCCCATCAGACTTGATACTAATCATAGTGTCTGGGATTAATGGGAGTCATAATCCCAATACCTGGACAGCACTAGATTGGAGAAAACTGCACCACCCTACAGTTGACTGTTCAACAATTAACTGTTCATTTTAAATGTATCAAAAGTTTAAATGAAAATAAAACATGCTAATAGGCCAGTTAAAAATATGCAGTACTAATAACATCACACACACATTGAGCAAAAACTAATATATACACCCTTATAGAGGCTTCATTGGTTTTGTTTTAAACCTCTGGAAACAGGGCTTATTTTCTGGATGTCACACTGAGCTTTGCATATAAGGACTCAGCCCTGGACACTTTAAAATGATGCTTTTTTAAAAAGGTATTATATAGTATGTTTCAAGTGATTAAAGGATTTCATGCATACCCTCCCACATTTCATAGATTAAAAGAGGGACACTCCCAAGTCCTTTGTCCCCAACATTCCACAATGATGCACCCCACTCTACTCCTGGTGGAGAATAATATGAAAGAAAAGGGGTTGTTTGTTTGTTTGTTTTGTTGTTACATACCGGTATATATTAGAAACATGTAATTGTACTTCAGTATTTTATCAACAATTCAAAATACACCTTTGCAGCTACAGCAAAAAATATATTGGTGCCTTTGGGCTTGTGTGCATGCATTTACCTACATACGCTCCAGCAATAAAATACATGTGCCATTCAAAGATTTAACTTTTAGGGAATTGAGGAAGAGAGTTGAATCCTGAATAATGGCTACCCTAGCACCTCAAACTAATATTTCCCCCACCCAATAAGGCATCTACAAAGAGCAAAACCAGAGACTAAACAGTGATTTACTACCGGCAAGGATGGGGAATTTGCCTACTGTCCTGCTAAATGAAGACAATTGGAGCATATGGGGATACCAACTTTTCCCAGAACATGAAAAGGTATGACTACCAGGTATGCTTTAGTTCTGGAACCTGAACCACTATCTAGAAACTTTCAAGGACTGATTTATGTATGAATGCATTCACCAACTTATCATATGATGGATAGAAACTGAATATGTGAAATGCCTCCTCTGAACAGTATTGAGTTTGAGGTGATATCAGGTCAGGTGATATGAGAGTTTCATGAGCCCTTAAAAAAACACCTCATTTTGTCACCCCACTCAGTGATGACACTTGGTGCAGACCGCACCCCCACACCCCCTTCCTCCTCCACTGGGCACCCCACAAGCAGGCAACAACATTATTTCCTGGGGAATGGGGGATAAACTAGATTTTTTAAAAAAAATATTTTCAACTTCCAAGACTAAAAGAGAGAGTGCTGAGAGGCCCCACAGTGCCACTGGGCACAGGAAGCCACCCAGCCACCAACCCCCAGCTCAATTTTCTGGTCATCAGAGGCAGGCAAGGCGTGCATGCCACCCAGGAAAAGTGGGTGGGATTAATGGGATCTACTGAGAGAGCCGCTTCCCAGCGCCCTCCCAATTTTACGTGAATTCACCTATACGGGTGAACGTAACCCCCACATAGGGGGGGGGGAGAGATGCCTGCCTGTGCTGCAGTCATCTCACAATAAACATCAGTATAATAATAATAATAATAATAATAATAATTTATTATTTATACCCCGCCCATCTGGCCGGGTTCCCCCAGCCACTCTGGGCGGCTTCCAACAAAACAGAAATTCTAAAATACAGAAATCCATCAAACATTAAAATACAGAAATCCATTAAACATTAAAAGCTTCCCTAAACAGGGCTGCCTTGAGATGCCTTCTAAAGGTCTGGTAATTGTTGTTCTCTTTGACCTCTAGTGGGAGGGCATTCCACAGGGTGGGTGCCACTACCGAGAAGGCCCTCTGCCTGGTTCCCTGTAACTTGGCTTCTCGTAGTGAGGGAACCGCCAGAAGGCCCTCGGAGCTGGACCTCAGTGTGTGCAATGACAAAAATTATCCCTTGTTTTTCTGTTATACTGAGCTTTCGGGCTTATCTAATGAATCTACTGCTGAACCCAAGTCTCCCAGGTCCAGTTCCAGGTCCAGTCACTTATTCATAAGGACACAACAGGCAAGCATATTGTAGATGTTAAAAAATGAGTTCATATTATTTTTCCCGCAAAATTTGGCTTACCCAATGGCGGTGGTGGTTTTATTTTTTTTAATTCCCCCTTAATTTTGTGCTATATAAGAGCAGGTACCATTTTTCACACATTTAACCAGTAATAACTTTTATCACCACGAATTTGCTATTGATTACTTCTTTAACAACAAAATGCATCACAAACAGAAATGAATGAAGCTGTCGAGGAGAAAGTTCTATAGTGGTTTTACTGTCAATGCCTGCCATAAATAACCATGACATCATATGAGTCTTATCTACGGGTTGCTGTTACTGATCGATGGGATCACTCTGGTAGTGTAAATAGCTTCTAATGTCCCATCTTCCACCTTCAAATAGGTTCTGATTATTTATGATAGCTGTTAGGTTACAAGTCTGAGCTGTGGCCTGGATTTATTTTCTACTTATGGCTGCTGTGGATTTCAAGTTAGATAGGATTATTTTTTAGTTAAGATGATGAACTGGGATAAAACTGTCATGAAGCCTGGAAAACCTGTGTCTCATATACTCTCTGTAACAATTTAACTGTGAAATCCAAAAAAAGCTTGAAGGCTTTCTTTTTCATTAAATCACACAGCACATTATTATTTAAAAAAGAAAAAGAAGACATCTAGCCTAAGACTGTAACCAGTTGTTATCAATCAGGCATGATAGGCCCACCACAATCTATTTGCAACGCACACACTTTAAATTGAATAAAAGTCATGTCCTTCCACCTTGCTATTAAAGTCTGAGCTATATACCCCATATTCCTTGCTAAAATTGTCATGAACATTTAAAAGCCCTGCAACCAAATGTCCTCATTTTTCCCATGATGACAATGAAAAAGCACCTTTTTTTACACATTCAGTCAAACAAACAAAAAAATTATACACTCCAGAGTAGCAGAAATTTGTAAAAATGATGGATTATCTATTTCTTAAGGTGGGTCATGAGCATAAACTACTGATTTAAGGCAATTTTAAAAAACCTCTCATAAACACATACACACAGTTAATTAGCTTTTACTCCTACATAAAAACGGATCTGGAAACAGATGTTAACACTGATTTTAGCTTACCACTTTCTTGGAAAACAGAATAGTGGAGTCAGGTCCACTTTAACAAATTCATTATTTATATTTCCACAGTCACTCGAAGTTCTTCCCTTATCTTCTACTTAGGAAGTGCAGTCAGTCAAGAGATATTCTAAAAGGGAACAGGTCATCTTGCCAGCATCAACAATAATTAATATATGGTTAGCATTCTATGGCTAATTTGTCTAAAAGAAACATCCTTAATGGCCATGAGAAGGGAAAAATCGATGGAAACAAAATGACAACGTGATGAACACACTGATATTCTCATCCTTCACTGACCTTCTCAAGCTGTTCAATTTTAAAGACACATATTGACACAGTCCATTATTTTACACGCATCTCATACGAATCACGTCTTGTGGATTATAAGCAATTTAGAGATGTCTAACATTCATAGGGGGAAAATCACACCTGAAAAATCTTGATGCTATTTATTTTAATTGCCTAAAAGTATTGCATGTCCATTGAGCTGCATTCGAACACAGATCCCTAACATACATAAACGGTTCCCCTTCATCTCAAGTGGTGAAATGAGATACATGACGAGTGAAGGCACCTGATGCCACTCCTGCCACATTTATTTGCTGAATAGGGGACCAACAGATATATATCACAGAGGACCAAGACACACACATCTCTCTCTCTCTCTCTCTCTCTCTCTCTCTCTCTCTCTCTCTCTCTCTCTCACACACACACACACACACACACACACTCCAGGTGATTGCAGACTCACTGATACCAAATGAATAAATATTATGTGAAAACACACACACACACACACACACACACACACAGAGAGAGAGAAACAAAATTCTGAGGTGATCTACAATATATGGAGAATGAAGATGCCATGATGCAACAGTTCACAGAACTGTTAACATGGGAACCAGGCAGAGGGCCTTCTCGGTAGTGGCACCTGCCCTGTGGAACACCCTCCCACCAGATGTCAAAGAGAAAAACAACTACCAGACTTTTAGAAGACATCTGAAGGCACCCCTGTTTAAGGAAGCTTTTAATGTTTAATATACTATTGTATTTTAATATTTTCTTGGAAGCCGGCCAGAGTGGCTGGGGAAACCCAGCCAGATGGGCAGGGTATAAATAATATATTATTATTATTATAATAAAGGAAGCCAATAATTTAGTACAGTGGTACCTCTAGTTACCTAGGGACATGGGTGGTGCTGTCGGTTAAACCACAGAGCCTAGGCTTGCCGATCAGAAGGTTGGCAGTTTGAATCCCCGCAACAGGGTGAGCTCCTGTTGCTCGGTCCCAGCTCCTGCCAACCTAGCAGTTTGAAAGCACATCAAAGTGCAAGTAGATAAATAGGTACTGCTACAGTGGGAAGGTAAACGGTGTTTCCGTGTGCTGCTCTGGTTCGCCAGAAGCAGCTTTGTCATGCTGGCAACATGACCTGGAAGCTGTACGCCGGCTCCCTCGGCCAATAACGCGCGATGAGTGCCGCAACCCCAGAGTCGGTCAGGGGTCCCTTTAACTTTACCTCTAGTTACGAACTTAATTCGTTCCGGAGATCCGTTCTTAACCTGAAACTGTTCTTAACTTGAGGCGTGCTTTCGCTAATGGGGCCTCTTGCTGCCGCTGCGCTGCCGACACGCGATTTCCATTCTCATCCTGGGGCAAAATTCTCAACTCAAGGTAACTCTTCCTGGTTAGCGGAGTTTGTAACCATAGAATCATAGAGTTGGAAGAGACCACAAGGGCCATCCAGTCCAACCCCCTGCCAAGCAGGAAACACCATCAAAGCATTCCTGACAGATGGCTGTCAAGCCTCTGCTTAAAGACCTCCAAAGAAGGAGACTCCACCACACTCCTTGGCAGCAAATTCCACTGCCGAACAGCTCTTACTGTCAGGAAGTTCTTCCTAATGTTTAGGTGGAATTTTCTTTCTTGTAGTTTGAATCCATTGCTCCGTGTCCGCTTCTCTGGAGCAGCAGAAAACAACCTTTCTCCCTCCTCTATATGACATCCTTTTATATATTTGAACATGGTTATCATATCACCCCTTAACCTTCTCTTCTCCAGGCTAAACATACCCAGCTCCCTAAGCCGTTCCTCATAAGGCATTGTTTCCAGGCCTTTCACCATTTTGGTTGCCCTCTTCTGGACACGTTCCAGCTCATCAGTATCCTTCTTGAACTGTGGTGCCCAGAACTGGACACAGTACTCCAGGTGAGGTCTGACCAGAGCAGAATACAGTGGTACTATTACTTCCCTTGATCTAGATGCTATACTCCTATTGATGCAGCCCAGAATTGCATTGGCTTTTTTAGCTGCTGCATCACACTGCTGACTCATGTCAAGTTTGTGGTCTACCAAGACTCCTAGATCCTTTTCACATGTACTGCTCTCAAGCCAGGTGTCTCCCATCCTGTATTTGTGCCTTTCATTTTTTTTGCCCAAGTGTAGTACTTTACATTTCTCCTTGTTAAAATTCATCTTGTTTGCTTTGGCCCAGTTGTCTAATCTGTTAAGGTCATTCTGAAGTGTGATCCTGTCCTCTGGGGTGTTAGCCACCCCTCCCAATTTGGTGTCATCTGCAAACTTGCTCAGGATGCCCTCAAGCCCATCATCCAAGTCATTGATAAAGATGTTGAACAAGACTGGGCCCAAGACAGAACCCTGTGGCACTCCACTAGTCACTACTCTCCAGGATGAGGAGGAGCCATTGATGAGCACCCTTTGGGTTCGGTCAGTAAGCCAGTTACAAATCCACTGAATGGTAGCATTGTCTAGCCCACATTTTACCAGCTTCTTTACAAGAATATCATGGTGCACCTTGTCAAAGGCCTTGCTGAAATCAAGATAGGCTACATCCACAGCGTTCCCTTCATCTACCAGGCTTGTAATTCTGTCAAAAAATGAGATCAGATTAGTCTGACATGACTTATTTTTCAGGAACCCATGCTGACTTTTAGTGATCACAGAGTTTCTTTCTAGGTGCTCACAGACTGTTTGCTTAATGATCTGCTCTAGAATCTTTCCTGGTATTGATGTCAGGCTGACTGGGCGGTAATTGTTTGGGTCCTCTCTTTTCCCCTTTTTGAAAATAGGGACAACATTTGCCCTCCTCCAGTCTGCTGGAACTTCGCCTGTTCTCCAGGAATTTTCAAAGATTATTGCCAGTGGTTCTGAAATCACCTCTGCCAGTTCTTTTAATACTCTTGGATGTAGTTCATCTGGCCCTGGAGACTTGAATACATCTAAACTAGCCAAGTATTCTTGTACTACCTCCTTACTTATTCTGGGCTGTGTTTCCCCTGCTGAATCATCTGCTCCATATAAATTAAGCCCATATAACTTTAGGATGTTCCAGTCACTGACATCATAATGCAGTGTTTCTTAAACTTGGGTCCCTAGCTGCTGTTGAACTACAACTCCCCTCATCCCTGCCCCCCTGCTAGCTATGGTTGTTGCGAGCTACAGTCCAACAACAGCTGAGGGCCCAAGTTTGAGAAACACTGTAATGTTTAGACAAAATAAAAAAAATTCCTTCCAGTAGCACCTTAGAGACCAACTAAGTTTGTCATTGGTATGAGCTTTCGTGTGCATGCACACTTCTTCAGATACTGTAATGTTTAGGTCCACACACTCCACCCCTCCGCCTATGCAAAGGATAGGTAGGTTCTTAACCTCAAAACAATATTGGAAATGGGTTGCCTAAAGCTACAAGAGAATGTTTTAGGTTTGAAACCATCTGAACAATAATGTCACACCCACTCACATTTTAAAGAACTTTATGAAATACGCCACACCAACTTGGAAATTGTATCATGGAGAACTTGTTTCTCTGTGGTAAAGAAGGCAACATGCCTCTTTACCACATGCAGGATATCCCCTTATGCATTGTCAAAAAAGAGATTAAAAGGTTAAACAGGTTTGCACTAAAGCAGCACATGCTAGTTTGTATGGAGAGATACAAATGTAGTAATAATTAGGAAATTTAAATAGAAAGAGAATACATCTCGCCATCGCAAGAAGACTCAGTCTGTTGTCCAGGTGCAAACTGTTGGTGGGCAGTTTCAAACTCAAGTCTTCTCTTCCTTCTTATGGTACTTTATCTTCAAACTGGACTTGAATCAGACAACCTTTCAAACAGAGGATCGTCTCATGTAAAGTAGGACACATGGACACCCTATCTTTAAAAGCAGCTTCTTGGCCTTGCCCCAAAGGGGTAGTTGCATATTTCTCCTTTAGGAGATACGTACCGTATCAATTTGGTGGTCATGTTGACAGAGTGCACTTCTGCCCCTGGGGAACATGTGCTTCTCCTTTCACTCTGGGCAACATCTAGAAGTCTGGCAAGTGGAAGCACAACTCACTCCTGCTACCTCTCTTGCTGCTTTTCTAGAATGTCCCAAGCAGTTTGTAAGCTATGTACATTTATAGTGTGCATCCACCATGTTTCTAGAGACTTTTGTCCACACTGAAAAAATGCTTTAATCACAATCTCTGTTTTTAAAAATACCTTCACGAAGTGAATTGGGACAATAATGACTTAGCAAGTTTTGTTTGGAGATTATTTTTAGCCCATATCTAACCTTCCCTCACTGGACGAGTAACTAGCATTTATTATATTTTCTATATGTCCTCAATTTCATATTGCTTAGTTTAGTTAAGCACTTCATTATACCAAATAGGTCTCGTGCACTTATCACTGGTGTTTAAAAATATTAATGAGTGTCCAGGACAAGAGAAATAAAAGTAAAAAGCAAACAATTTTGGCTTTGTTGCCAAAAATCGGAATAGCATTTTAAAAAGCAACCACAGAGTAAGCCTCAAAACCAGTAGTATTTATCCTGCAGTCGTTAAACCAGCTTGGTTGATCATTCAGGCTGGACCACCAACATCTCAAGATTTCATTTCTCCACACCATCCAAACAAGTTTCAAATTATATTTGGTACATCTTAATTTAATTTTAAAACACTATGCTAAGAATTCAAGGATCGTGGCCGTGAGACAATGGCGGTTTTGTCACATCTAGGCACTAGTAGCCACACAGGAAGTGGGGACAAGTCCAGCTAGCCGATGCCAGGGGTGGATGATTTATTGCTGAATGTTTGCAGTGGCAATTGGCCCCCTTCCCGCTGTCACTCATGCCTTGCAAAGATTCTGTCCTAAAGAAGAGGTTCCCCCCTGGTAAAAAGAGATTACAATGCTTGTCATAAAGTGTCTTTTAGTAGAGGGGAACGGGTATGAAAATGGCCAAAGAAAGGAAACAATCAGAAGAGACGAGAAGATGGATGTTCTGTAACCTTTTCTCAGAGACCCGTTTCTTCTGCTTTTTCTCCTGTCTTTAGCGGGTTTTTGTTTTGGCTGATGACAATGCGTAATAGCCTGATAAATTGATTTTGTGAGTCCCCTTTCTCATCTCTTGAGAAGACACTAACTCATTGGGACTTCAGAGGGCTCTCAGAGGCAGAAGACAACAATTAGTTTGTTGGGGATGTCAGAAAGGAGCTTCAAAGTTTCGGGCCAGGGAAAAAATCCTTTCTGACATATCAGGGCTGACAATGTTGGCAGCTGCTAGAAACTGTGGGACTGGAAACTCCCTCTGAATCCCTCCAGAGCACAGAAAGACGGCAGCATGTTTGCTCTATAGGCTGTTCTGGTCTCTGGTATATTTTGTTTACACCATGGCATTTTATTCGTTCACCAAAGGTTTCTACAAAGGGAAAGACACATTGAGCAGATGTACGGTATAAAACTATACATCGACAACCATCAAGGTTCAGAAAGTGCAGAGAAACTGTGTGTGTCTCCCCCATCCCTCAACATGTCTTCCTCATGCCTTTCACTTCCATGGAGAGTTATTTTACCATATAAAAATATACAAAAGGCTCAATTTTTATTAAAAAAATATGTGGAACACAATTCCCAAAGATAAAATATCAATGTACAGAAATGAATACGAGGCTTTTTTTCTTTATTATTTTATACTGCATTATATCATATCAAATGTATGATATCATAGGCATGCGACCCACATATTGGCATATTTGGGAGTTAACAAAAAAAGTTATTTTGACATAAAACAAAATGTTTTTCATTCTCCTTGAAAAAAGGAAACAAACAAAAACACCCTGGCAATTAAAATGTTTCTTTCACTGCCACCAGCTAAACATATTTGCTTCATAATGCCAAACTGTAAAACACTTTTGTTTAAACTATTTTATTTTTGTTATGATGAAAGCATTATTTCCGACTGCTCCTTAAATTGACTTGTGTATGATGAGCACATTGTAGCACAAGCATCAAATAATACCAGAGAGTTCAATAAGATAATTTTGCTAAATTTGAAGCTTCTATGTCAGTCTGTGAAACAAGGAATATGAACCAAATGTTCAGAATTATATTTGATCCTATGAAACATTGTCTATATATGCAAAAGTAATTTGTTACAAAATTCCACACATTATTAGAATTGTGTAGTATTGTGTTAGGAATCCTCCTTAGAAATCTTTCATTTGTTTCAGATTACACAGGGTATTTTCCAAGAATTGCAGCAAACTTACTCAGTATGCATATTACTAAGTAGTCACAAAGAGGGTTACATGAATTATAATATGAGAACTGTGAAAACTCTATTGATCATGCTTTATAAACAGTTTATCTGGGCACAATCTATTAGTCTATTGATATGTCTATCTAACAGAGGGTACTACATACAATCAATACTGCCTAATATGTCTCTTTCCATGATTAATTGCCATTTTCTAATTAGCTTTAGACAATAACTGACATGTAACTAATGGGTTTTACAAAAAAAATGCTTTAATTGAAGGATGGCCAGTTTAAAAGAAAGGATGTGGAATTTAAGTGTATTAACATGAATATATAATACAACTCTTTTAAACTTTCAGAGAAAAGATGTTGAGGTTTCCAGTTTTGTAGGAGTATAGGACTACAATTCTGTGCATGCTTTCCAAGGAATAAGTTCCACTGAACACAGTGAGACTTCTAAGTAAACATGTAGAAAACATGTATAGGGCTCGTTTGTAAATTAATTTGCAGAAATTATAATTTAATGAAAGTGTATACTAGGATAATGATCACCTAGCCATTCTCTATCTTTGAAAAGCAAAACTCTCTAAATAATAGTTATTTAAATACCTCCCACCAGGAAGTACAAGTTAATTTTATACTATCATGTGGATTAACAATTAGGAAGCATAGACAACAGAACCAACAAATCCTAATTCATTTTACGAATGGAGCAGCAAGCATACAAACATCACAATACACATGAAACTCCTTCCAAAATATATGAATTTATATTTAAACTGTGTTTCTTTTCCCCCATCATCATTGTATGCAAGAAAGTCAATCTGATAGACACAGAAAATGTGGTTTTTATTTTATTTTTCTAATTATGTGCCATCATTTGATCAATCAAACAGATACAACTAGCCCTTCCTTCAGTTGCTAGAGTGAACTGAGTTCCATTGAGTTTCACAAACTCTTCAGCACAGCAGGAGACTTTTAAAATACAAACCCTCTAAAATTTAGCAGCACCCCTGAGAGCCACAAATTGAGAGAGATTAATTCTGTGCCCCTGAACCCCTCATTACCAAGAGAGCTGAAGTAGGTCAAATGCAAGTTAATCTGTTAAATTCCACTTTTGTGCATGGATGTTAAAGCAGCTAGCGTGTTGGCAAATGTCTTTAGGCTAAACTGCAAAATTTAATAAATGCATTCCAGGTTAGTAGGGAATATAATTGCAGTTAACACACTTTAAAAGCAAGACAACCTCTTAACTAGCAACATTGTCCAGAAAAATATATGCATATTTGTATATTAAAACAAAAGTAATAGTGTTACAAATAGATCACACAACAGCCTAATCTCCACGAATAATGAAAACCTTATGTTTAGGAAGCTATTTGAAGGTTTGATTATGATGGTTTGATTATGATAATGACTTCTGGTTATGGGATGAACTTTTTGTAATGACAGAGGCAGCAAAATGTGAAATATTCTTCAGGAAGATGAAGCTGCTCCAACACTTTGATTCTAGCATAAACATCAGAGAGAAAGTGTGTGTGTGTGTGTGTGTGTGTGTGTGTGTGTGTGTGTTTAGGCATCACTACCAGTGTCCAAATTTATCCAAAGTTTCTGGAGAAGAAGTGTTAGAAAATGCTAAACTTTCACTAATTTTACCATTCGTCTAAATTTCAGTTGCAGATAAATTAAGTAGGGAGAAAGCCGAAAGATTTCTGTGGAGGTCAAAGTCAGGTGCTCAGTTGACCTGGTTTTAAAGCTTGACCTACATATTTGTTTCCAATATTTGTTTTGGTCATGTGGCTGTATATTTCCATTTTAGAACTGCAGTGGCCTATTTTAAAGATCACACACATTTAAATGCATTGTCATATGCACATCACATAATTAACAGGCTCAACATCAAAAAAACCAAGATCATGGCCACTGGTCCCATCACCTCCTGGCAAATAGAAGGGGAAGAAATGGAGGCAGTGAGAGATTTTACTTTCTTGGGCTCCTTGATCACTGCAGATGGTGACAGCAGTCACAAAATTAAAAGACGCCTGCTTCTTGGGAGAAAAGCAATGACAAACCTAGACACCATCTTAAAAAGCAGAGACATCACCTTGCCTACAAAGGTCCGTATAGTTAAAGCTATGGTTTTCCCAGTAGTGATGTATGGAAGTGAGAGCTGGACCATAAAGAAGGCTGATCGCCGAAGAATGGATGCTTTTGAATTATGGTGCTGGAGGAGACTCTTGAGAGTCCCATGGACTGCAAGAAGATCAAACCTATCCATTCTGAAGGAAATTAGCCCTGAGTGCTCACTGGAAGGGCAGATCGTGAAGCTGAGGCTCCAATACTTTGGCCACCTCATGAGAAGAGAAGAATCCTTGGAAAAGACCTTGATGTTGGGAAAGATGGAGGGCACTAGGAGAAGGGGACGACAGAGGATGAGATGGTTGGACAGTGTTCTCAAAGCTACGAACATGAGTTTGACCAAACTGCGGGAGGCAGTGCAAGACAGGAGTGCCTGGCGTGCTATGGTCCATAGGGTCACGAAGAGTCGGACACGACTAAACGACTAAACAACAACAACAAGATTTAGAATTTAAGCTACAGTTTTACAGCCCTAACATTCTCAGTGTGAAGACACATTATCCACTCACAGAGGGAACTCACTGGGCTCTCCCCCCCCATCCCGCCCAACTGGCATGTACACATGTACAAACAGGCACCACATTATTACAAACTGGGGAAACCCAGCTAGATGGGTGGGGTATAAATTATATTTATTATTATTATTATTATTATTATTATTATTATTATTATTATTATTATTACATGGACTGGAAGCCTGTGGTAGTCTCTATGCATATGCTAAGTCTCCTATGGGAGTCCCTCTGCACTTGGGCACTGCATCCACACGGAGTAAAACTCAGATCTTTAGGATTTACATGTAAACTCCTTATGGACATAAGTCTGTATTTTGTGCTAAGGAATCTGGTTTTTTTCTTATCCTCCAGTCAAACATTATCCAGTGCAACACTACTAAGGTTCTTCACTTCCTCCTCAGTAAAGCAGGGGGGAAATCCTGTTCCCAATGGAACAGGACCTAGCCTGGTATATCAGCAGAGCTATAAGAAATGCCACTCAGTTAAGTAACATGGAAGAATTTTTAGAGGTTATGGGCCATATACCTCCTTCTCAGACCCATGCATAACTTCCCTAGATGTCAACAAGAGTTGCACACATTGACTGAAGGCATTCTATTTCCTGTAGTGGCTTCCCTTAGTATTCCAATTCATCTGGGGGTGACATTTCTATGGATGGTAGTAATTTTCACAAAAAAAGAAAATATGACAAATGCTAAAAACTAGCAGAGAGCCACATAATTGTATGTCAAGGTGATTCCCTAGCATGAGTTTGCCTTTTCATATTTCTCACTTGCTCCTAATGCATCTTCAGCAGGCATACAGCCTGTCAGCCACTTTAGCTAATGATCTCCATTTTGTATGTCAACCTGAGTTCAGCTGCTGCTTTCTAGAGCTATAACATTATCACTCTTGTCCTGAAGAGGGAAAAATTCTTCCTGTAAAAATCATATTCAAACCACTTTAAAGAGGGAACGTTTCCATAGTTATTGCGCTGAAGAATGAAATTACAATGAATTAAGTTTGTAATCTTGTTCATTAAGGTTAGCAAACACACCACCGAAAGGCCTGCAAGAAGTTATGTCTTTCCTTAGATTACCCCTTCCATAAAGTATGTTGCAGTTTGCCCCTAAATTACACTGCTCAGTTTTTCTTTGATGATTGAAAATTTTATAATCCTGAACCACTGATTTTTTTTCATGGCTTACTATTTATTATGGTATATTGTACAATCACATAAATAGCCTAGGGGACAATGGTTTGCTATTTATTATACTGTACAACCACATAAACACCACAATGCACAATCCGGCTAAACACTTTGCAGTCCTATTGATTTCAATGTGGTTAGTCTCCCCATTGAAAACAGTGTGGAATAAAGGACTTAATTTGCACTGATTTGTACCCTTACTGGGTTTTTCCCATATTAAAATAATCCATTTTTTAAATTACTTCTTATTAAGCAACCAATTTACCAGAAACCTTTCCTGCATAAATCATCTAGGAAATGATTGAGAGTTTCATGAGGGCCCCAATGTGATGAGGTGCAGACCCTATTCATTTTTGACGGACTTGCTCAAGTGTTCCCTTATCAGGGCTTGCCCTACCATTAGGAAAAATAGGCAGAAAATACTGGGCAGAAAATACTTGGGCAGCAAATACTGAGGGGCTGCAAGTAAAGTTCCCAGGCTGTTCAGAAAGGAGAAGGGCGCTATCTTGTCCTTCGTCTCAGGCTACAAAGGGTCTTGGGTTGGCTCCACTCCCTGTGGTTTGTGCCCTAAGACCAAAACAAATGACATACATTTCTGAAAGCAAGCACAATTGCTCATCCAATGTTCTGCCGCCTCACCTGTGCCAACATCCTAGCTATGAGCATGACTACTACATTTCTAAAAGCATTTAGATCAACTTAATGTTTAACAGAGGCTTGTGCTTATTGTGGAGTTAATGCTATGATTGCTTGCTAACCACCTCTGTGAATCCTTTTATGTGTTTGGAACCAAAATATAATCATAGTTTTCTGAACCAATGTAACTTCATCTCTCCCCCCCCCTGCTCCTCCCCCCACCATTAATGCACTCTTTTCTCCTACCCATCCTCCCTCAGCTTCTGAGATGCATTTGGTAACAATCAAGTTCTTATTTTAAGGAGTCTGAAGATAAGGTATCTGTGAGCTCCACACTTGGGGTAATTGATCACATTTGTTTCCTGTGTATAGGTTAGGCTCCTCTCTCTTGCACTCTCTACTTGGCATGTTTTTCATTACCCTCTGCCTTGTTAGCCTAGTAGAAATGGTCTACTGTAGTGAGTGAAAACAGGACGATACTATTACAAACCACATCTAATCATTGGTGGCAGCCTGTCTTTCTCTGGGAACTTTAGTACACTTAAATGCCTTTCTGTGGAGCCCTCCTATGGCTTGAGGCATGCAATTCTTCAGCTTCAAAAATACTCCATTCTGAATCTTGGACTGAATGCATATAGTTGTCCTGATTCCTCTGAATATCCTTGGTTGAACTGAACAAATTGAAGTTTTTTTCTCTAAATAACAATTTATCTGACATGTATAACTTATCTCCATTGGTCTTAACTTCTCCCATCTCTTAAGCATTCTGGAAACTTTACTTTGATATGAGTTTAGAACTGTGTCATTGCATACAGAAAACATATCACTATATATTGCATCAGTGTTAGCAGAACAGCAAATGCCCCCCCCAGGTCTGTATTCACAATATTTAGCATAGATTATAGTCTCTCCTTCACTTGATAAGAATGTGCATATGTGAGTAAATCTAACCTTCTCCACTCTAACTGTGAACAATATGATTAAAGAATTAACCTGCACCAAATAATCTTAAATATGCATCCCTAAATCTGTCTCTGAAATCATGTGCATTCTAAACTTATTTGTTACATAGGAGAAACCAAACTTGAATTGTTTTTAGACACAACGTAACTTGTGATGTTGCTATGAATTACTGCCTATAACAACTTATTTACAATGATAACGGCAGTAATTCATAGCAGCATCACAAGTGGCACCAACTTATGGCAAACATTTTAAAAATAGTAGAGCCTTATATAGTTTCTTCATTGGTCAATCCAGGCAATATTCAACCTCTGAAAATGCCCTGTTTTTTATGGTATGAAAATAAAATGTTAATGTTAATGACATAAATTTCAACTACTGACATTATCAATTTCATAGATACTCCTAGTGAGATGTACATCCTTACTAATTCGATAATTGATTTTTCTGTCTTCCATATATTTCTCTAATATTTCTTAAAAGTTGATAATGTATTGATTATCACAACCTGAGACAATGTGTTCCAAAGTTCAATCGCATACACTGTCCCCTGTCACCCATGTTTTAGAATAGGCAAACACCATTGCCAGACCTTTTCATTTGGTGATCCAAACATGAGGTTTGAACTTTCACTCTATGTTATAGCTCTTTTTATGTTTATGCGCATTGTGTGTGCGTGTGCACGTGCATGCGCATATGTGCTTCACAATTCACTCTAAATGCTACACGGCTTAGAAAGGTATAAATAAATTACTAAGTGGCTACATTCTATTTGTCCTCTCCCCACCCCCATGCCCCTGCAATAGGCATTCAGCTTAGTCTATTTATAAGATTCTCTGGTGAAAATCTAGGAATGCATATTTCTGAGGGGGGAAGAGATGGATATCCCTCTGTGTGTTTCTATTGACACATGTAAATACTTATTCATTGATTTAGAATTAAAAGTATTCTATTTATTGTATATAATAAATTCATTATCATGGTGGCAGCTATACCAATCACTACAACTCCCATATTTGATCTTTTTTCCCCTTTTAGTTCCTTCTGTTTCCATCTTTAGAACTTAACACATTGGCAGCCCATCTTAGGTAAAAACTTCTGAAGGGTTTTACCTCTTCTCCGGGTCTAATAAGGTCAGTGACCTTTCAAGTTCCACTATTTCCTCTCCTATCATTAGCCTAAAATGTGCATCAACTATCTCTGATTTTTCTTCATCTCTTCTGAACCCCACCTCCTCCAACGGACTTTGGCTAATTAAGAAGTCAATTTCCTCTCCTCTGATGGGAGTTTTTGATAACAGAAAAATCCCACTCATGAGTAACGTAAAATTGCTAGATTTCCTGGTGAGTGTTTTGTCTCTGCTTCTGTCATTATTCATCACAGTGACAACTCTGTCTCTCACACACAAAGAACCAGACTAGATATTCCTCTGTTTAAAAGCCCACAAACCTAAGAGTTTGTCTTCATCTCTCCAATGAACACTTCATTTTGAGAAGGAAGCTGCTGACATTTAGCAGGGGTCCCGGACCATGGCAGAGAAACCTTTGCCAACCAGATGCCCTCCAGATGTTGTTTGACTACAATTACAACAAGCCCTGGCCAGTACAGTCTAAAAGTGGCTGTGCACAGTCTTGATGGCTGAGACCGATGGGAATTGTAGTGCAGCAATCTGGTACCATGCTGACAAAGGCTAAACAAGTCTGTAAATCAAGTTGAAAGGGAAAGTATAACCTATTTTTTCCACATGCTTCTCTAAGATAAGGCTCCTCTCATTTTATTTATTTAATTTCTATACCACCTTTCATCCAAGGGTCACTATAAATATAAAATATAAAATACAGTAAAAAATAAAAACAGTAACCCCTCTCCCTCCATTTAAAAGGTCATAGATTGTTTAGTTAGCCGAAGACCTGAGAGAAGAAGACTGTTTTTGCCTGGCACCTAAAGATATGTAACAAAGGCACAAGGCAAATCTTCACAAGTGGGGAGCCACAGCAGAAAAGGCCTGTCAAGGCAAACCTTCACAGGGACAGTATTTCACAAGTGGGGAGCCACAGCAGAAAAGGCCTGTCAAGGCAAACCTTCACAGGGACAGCATTTCACAAGTGGGGAGCCACAGCAGAAAAGGCCTGTTTTGGTGTTGCCACCCTCCAGACCTTTCAAGGAGGAGGCACAAGTCTTTTATAGGAAAGAATTCCTATCTTCCTCAGCTTCAGATATATCTTCCCCAAGCTCACTGCGATCCCAAGTCCTACTCTACTTTGGTTAACATATTTGAAGTGAGTGGCTCTCACATCATTCCTCCCCTAGTGCAAGCAGGAGCAACAAAGCACAATCCCTACATAGTGTTATGTCTGGAGCAAGGTTTCTTCTTAGCTTCCTGAGTGAAACAAACCATGATGCCGTGCACAGGTGTAATGTTAAGCCATGGATTTTGGTTTGTTATTTCTGCTCCCACTGGGTGAGGAGTAAAGCAAGAGCAATCTTCATGATCATAGCAAACTATTAACTATGACATAGATACCAAACACTGTAGATACCCTTCAGCTACAATTTCCATAATACCTCACCAGCATGGCCAATGGTTAGGGATGATGGGTGTTGTTGTCCATAACATCTGGAGGGTATCATTTTGGTGACCCTATAAATATATATATATGAACATGGCCAATATATGGCATCCATTGAGTTGAGTTGATCAGTGCTGAGTTTCAGATACAAATGTGATGTACTGAGCTAGGTAATGTGAGAGAAAAGCTGAGTACTGAGCATGCTCCTCTGCTCTCTGTACACGTTGAGCATGAAGGCAACAATGAGAGCAGTATTTATTCAGAATGGCTCAGTTTGTTGCACACAACTGCAAGAATAATTTTTGAATGTACGGGAATGCACCAAGTTTGACATGTGGTATTAACACATCTCAGCATGTGGCATCTATAGCAGAAAATGAACAAACATTAACTTAATCCTGCATCTTTCATGGCTGACAAGGTCATGAGAAAGGCTTCTGAATCAGTACACACATTTGAGGCCAAATCAACAGTTAGCACTGTAGTAATGATGCCTTTGCAAATGGTTTCTGTATCCCTACATTGCAAGCACACTGCAAGTACAGCACACTGCAAGTATATTTTCACATATTCATATTAAGTTTCCCATGAAAAATGTTTCCTGCATTTTGGATCCTTTGCCTTTTTGTTGTTGCTGCTGCTGCTGTTGTTTCATTCTAAAGAAGCCAAGCTCTTGCATCCAAAGACAGCATCAATTTTCCTGGCATCTAACCAAGCTGAATTAGCCTACACATCATGAGGTCATTGATTATAGAGCTCATGTAAGCATATAGAGCTCAAGCCGGTTGGGCGCCATGGCGCCGTGACACGGAGATCACTCCGGCGCCTCCGTCCTGGTGGGCGGGCGCAGCACGCAGCACGGCTTCGCCGCGCAGCGCCCTCCTGCCGGCCCCACGCCCTGGCACCCCGCGCCACCGAGACTACCCCTAGAGCCGGGCCTACATGTTAGTTTCAGTTCGGCCAGAATATAGTAAGTATCTGATCACATTTCCATTCTAGGCCCAGATTAGCAACAACAGTAATCAGCACTGCAGATTGCTTCTCACTGTAGTGCTTTTCAAAGTGCCTGCAATAGCTCCAGATCACAAACCTAAAACATTCCTTTGCTAGTTGCCAATTGCTCCTTATCAATTCTGACTATGAACCTTGTTGTCAAAGATGATCAGAACTTTACATTTTATAATTGTTAAAACATGTTTTAAGTGTCTTTGCCTCTGATTTAACACCCTTCTGCTCTTCTAGGAAAAGAAGGCCAAGTTAATGCTGCTGTAATACGCTGCATATAAACTTGCTTGTATTTGTACATGGCCCCCCTCCCCCTTTAGCTCAAGCTTGAGATTTCAGTTATTCTGCAAACAAGCCTCAGGAGACTTACAATTACGCTCCCCTGGAGTCTCACCCCTTATAGAGTCCACCTGTAGCCAGACCAAGATAGCATCCCAGTGCAATGAATTAGCACTCTAAGCTGATTAGAGCAGCTTGGCACAACTCTATTTTATTGACACAATGAAGAGAGGACAGAAAAGGGTCTGAAATGAGAAAATCATTTCCATGCTGACTGAATTAAAAGGACAAAAGATCTTCTTGCAGTTGCACCATTCAGTTTGTTGGGAGGGGGAAAAGGAAGCCACTTAATGGATCACAATAGATCTAAGCAGACAGATGAAATTCAAAACTTCAGCATGAGTGTGATTAACTGTTAAACTTATTTTAAATCATTTTGCTTATATGCATAATTTCAGTGATCATTTAGATCTATTGTTTGGGATGGGGGAATAAACAATAATGCAAGATTTTTGTCTGTTTAGAGTCTTGGATTTCATTTTTTTAATACACAGCACATTGTTTGGTAATAGGTTTGGCAGCAAAGCTAAATTGGACTTAAACAAATGCTTGTTATGTTTCTTGGTTCAGAGAAGTGAATTAATTCTGTTTAATATATGGGCAGTAATAATACAAGCTCATCTCACTCCCAAGAAGGCTTAAATTGATTCTAAATCATGAGCATTATTTGACATTATTTAACAGAAAATAAACTTACTGCAATTCAGTGTATCAGGAAAATGTATGAGTCTGCGTCATTACATTTAGCTATCTCATTAAATTTCAGTTTACGCTAACAATAATAGGAAAAGAAATACAAACTGCCAGGGGTTCTAGTGACTGATCTGTATAATTATTTTCAAAACAGGTTTGCAATTTGCTTCATGAGTTTCAACCCAGGAACTATTCATCTCGTTTCCCCCTCTTACATAGCCTTAAAAACTAAGCTATTAACTGCATTACAATTATCAGTATTGCCATAATTCTGTTTCCTAAATGTTTCAGAATCTGGAGCTGACATTGAAAGCTTTTACAGCTATCAAATTATCATAACCACAATCTATACTGGGGGGGGTGCTATTTGCTTCCAATGTTTGGTGCCATTGTTTTAAAGGCAAAAAGGTCTAGTTTGCATGACATGCTAAGGAAAACTTTGACTCCCAAATCTTTAATAGTCTGTGAGTAACTGTCCTCTAATTACAGTTTTTAGTGTAATTACAGTTTTAACATTTACCATGAGTGGGCTGTTTGTTTGTTTGTTTGTTTGTTTCAATTCAGAGTGCATTTTTCTTTTTCTTTTCTTCTCATTAGATTTTCAAAGACTCTAATTGGGTTCTTCATACAACTAGGTCTTTTTTTACATGAAACGAATCAGTAACAGCTGCAGAGGACTGGTTAAAATGCTTAAAATTAACTTACTAACATATTAATGAATTTTAGTAGTCGTGGCAGCAGCAATGACAATACTGTATATTTGTATAGCACTTTAACCATAAACTAATACTGTTCTCGAAGCTACCAACATGAGTCTGACCAAACTGCGGGAGGCAGTGCAAGACAGGAGTGCCTGGCGTGCTCTGGTTCATGGGGTCACGAAGAGTCGGACACGACTAAACGACTAAACAAAAACAACAATACTGCTACAGAGAGTGAGAGAGGGGGAAAACAAGTCCCTGCCTACTACAAAAAGGGATATTATCTTTGTGCATTGCGTATAATTTATAAAATACTATGGGCAATTCAGGTTAAAAGGTGCTGGGAATAACTTGTTTATGCTTTGTTTTGATAGCTCCTATTCATATTACTGTAGGAAGTAAATTCTTATCTGCCCCAACGTCTCTTACAGTCAAGGGCACCCCTCATTTTAAGTGGCTGTTCCCTGATTCCTATAGAACATAATGGATAACCTTTATTTCAGACACAATGGATTCAACAGGTCCCTTGCTTGGAAATGTTGAACTAGTAACCTCAGTAAAGACTTCAGTTATGAAAAGGATGGCAGGCGCAGCATTTGGTTAACAGTCCTACTATGAATCCCTGAACTGGATTTTTATTTTAGGAATATTATTGATAGCCGCATAACCCTTCAGAGGAAGAAAAATGCAGGGTTAAGTGTTCGAGATCATACAATGGATGACAAAACAGAAATTACTCAAAAAGGGTGTTTCTCCCCCTTCCCCACTGCCCCCCTTCCAATGGACTGAGCTAAGCACTTTATATAAAAAGTGTGTATATAAAGCTTTGGGATATTTTAACAAACTCAACGTAGTGTAACTTTGCTGACAGCTTGTCACATTTCACTGACTGTTGGTCTGGGATCCTGTGATAACATCTGCATTCACTCAGGGTGAAAGCTTAGTATAAGACACATACACACACACAAAAAAGTAGGGCCCTGCCACATAATGTTCCATCATTCTGTCGGTTCTGACATGTCATCTGAATTTTTTGAATCACTAAACACTTTTGGGACTCTGGTCCTTATTATCTTCTCTTAGTTTCTATACGCATATGGCAATGCTGAAAAACTTGAAGTGGGAAAGCAAGGTACTAGTTGGCAGCTTTTTTGCTTGCTTTTTTGGTCTAATCCTCAGGCCTTCATTCATGCTCACTGTTAATCTCTTAAGACATTATAAAACTGTTAGACAAAGAAACGTGAATACCTCTGCTCTGCACAATAATGGGCAGAAACCAAGGAAAATCTGGATCATGCTAAGCTTTTCTTTTCACCACAGAAATGGTAAGTTAAACCTGTTGCATCAAATTAGTTATAATTCTCAACACTAAGACAAATATGGTTTTCTCCCCTACAACTTCTCTGTTTGCCACAAAAGAATAGGCAGAAGCAACATTTCAGGGGAAGAAATGCTGTTACGACACATCCCTGAAATGCAAAAAATACCCATCAGAATATAGATGAATTGTCTGACGACACAGCATAAGTATTATTGTCTTGCCACAAACCCTTTGAAACCTATGTAAAAAGTCTCATCTATGAAAAAAACCAGAAATTGTTCCTTGGATAGCAAAATAATGTTAAGTAGGTCTAGTTCAGGCCGTCAGGAAACTGGTGGTTCAGCTAGAAAGGTGCCTAAATTTGGGGACTTTCCCTGAGCAGCTGTGTTTCATATTTTCCCAGTTTGGTATGTCTGGAGTGATACCCATGAGAAAGCAGCAGTGCAAGCACCTGTGGCTTAGAGCTGGAAATAAAGGGAGGGAATGGATGCACAACATTTGGACCTAAAGATTTATAGGAAATGAAGACTCCCTCCCCCCCCCCCCCAAATGGCACTGGAACCCAGTATTATGATTAAAAGCACAGAGCCTTGAAGCAGCAGGTAACAGAAGACAAAACAACACAGAATGCCCATGCACAACTCCCATTCATTTCACTGAGGAGTCCAATTGCATTGTTGCTTAAGTACCTACTGTAAATAAGATTTCAATCCATTCATACTGTTATTTCACTAGAGCTGCTGTTTTGGCAGTTGGGTAACCATCATTTTCTCATTTTAAGAGTTCATACTTTACTTCATTGAAATGGTCAATCCTATGCATGTTTATTCATCTTCAGCAGGCAACACAAGAAGCGGCCTTTTCTGTGGTGGCTTTCCACTTGTGGAATGCTCTCACCAGGGAGGCTCAACTAGTGCCCATAGCTGCCAAGCTTTCCCTTTTCTCGCGAGGAAGCCTATTCAGCATAAGGGAAAATCCCTTAAAAAAATGGATAACTTGGCAGCTATGCTAGTGCCTTTGTTACAATTCTTTAGGCACCAGGCGAAAACATTTCTCTTCTTCCAGGCCTTTGGCTAATTAAACAATCTATGGCCTTTTAAACTGTGGAAGGGGTATTGTTTCATTATGGTATGTATTTTTGTGTCCTTATATTGTTAACTGCCCTGTGATCTTTAGATGAAGAGTGGCATCAAAATAATAATAATAATAATAATAATAATAATAATAATAATAATAATAATAATAGAAATGACAATCTGTTGAGGGAAAATCAAACTGAGTAAATAAGTGTCACACTAGCATGCTAACCACTTCACTTCTGCTGCAGTTACCCACTTGAGTCTTCCAACCCAAACTGAGGCAAGGCAGGGAGATTATGGAAAAATCTCATTAGTTATTTGAGTAATAAAGTGGCTATCAGCATTGGGATAGCATTGACTTGCCCCTATAAAAGTGAAACATTTATAAAGCTTTCTCTCCATGAGAAAGAATGACACTTGAACCTAGCCAAACAATTAATGTATTCAATTTCAGGGCCAGGTTTCTGTATCATGCTTCATCCCAAAAGAGTCCAATAAAATATAAAAGCACAAAATACATTTCCTAACCAACTGGTTATAGATTAACTGGTAACCAACAACACATTCTGGACAATTAAAAGACATCAAAACCCTTTGCCGCTGTTAGGCATTAAAGCAAACAATCTAACCCCAGTCTATAAAAGCCTGGGTAAACAAAAGCATCTTCAAGTGACATATAAATATGTGAAACAAAGAGGACAAACATATCTCCAAGGGGAGAGCATTCCAGAGTCAGGGAAACTGTCATAGGCAAGGACCTGTTTGTGTGCCCCTGTATATCATGAATCCTTGGGTGGGATGGGGCTATGAGCAGAACACACACACACCAATTATCTTATGAACTGAGTTTGCTGGTGTTGGAAAAGGCACTCCTGTAGATATTTGGTTCCTAAATGGTTTTAGGGTTTTCCAGACCATGCAGCACCTTGATTTGGGCCCAATGATATACATTCACCTGTGCACTGCTTTTAGTATCAGTGTTACATGCTCGAGTCTGGGTGCCCCTGTAAATAACCAGGCAGCTGCATTCTGTGTTAGCTGCAACTTCCAGGCAGCCTTAAGGCAACCTCACAAAAGAGTACATTTCAATAATCCAAACTTGAGATCACCAGATCATAGATTGTGGGTGCCAGCCTATCCTGACCCAGAAATGGGCACAACTACTGTACTAGCCAGAGGTGGAGACAGGCACTCCTTCCTACCAAGGTAACCTATACCTAATCAGTTCAAGGTGTATCCTTGAAACTACATACCTGCTCCTTCAAGGTGTGTGCTACCCTATACAGAATAGGCCATCTCCCCAATTCCCTAAAAGAAAAACTGCCTATCCACAATACCTCTGCCTTACCAGAATTAAGTAAGAGTTTACTGGCTCTCATTCAACCCAACACTGCCTACAGGTATCCATCCAGCAGCGTCTTCTGATTCAGACTGAATGGTGAGACAGAACTTTGCCCTTAGCACCACAAAATCTGTGAGAGCAGAAAAGACAATGAGATTTTGGAAATGGAGATGATGAGAAAGGTGATGGTTAAAATGCCAATAATTAGTTGTGCAAAAGAGAGAAGGAACAAGTTTCCTGAGTTTCCCACTAGGAGTTTCTTGAAAGCCAACTGTGACAGCTTTAAAGGGACTTAGGACCAATTCATGGAGAACATCAGTGATGACTAGCTATATACTACTACCTCCAGTGTGTCAGAGGCAGTATTCTTATGAATAACAGCTGCTAGGGAACACAAGTAAGGCACGTGCTTTTGCACCTATGTAATGTTTACAGGTTTTCGACAGGCTGCTGTGGGAACAGTATGCTAAACTAGATGGGCTCTTCTTATGTCAGTGCTAAGCACAAGTTTCTGGATGGAAATGACAGTTTAGCTTTCTACATTTGCAGACTGTGCTTTACCAATAATATCCTGATTTAAAACTAGATAATTTTTAGTAACAATCTGGGTTTCATGGAACCCCCCAAAGATGGTTCCAAAAGTAGAGAAATTCCCAAAGGAGAACTCAAAGCTTGTGTCCCTTTAAGGTTCCCAACTAATCTACAGTAAATAAAATGGCAAACAACAAAAGAAGACAGGAAAGGGGGATAGAAGAGGCAAGTAAAGCAGCTAGATGTTGAAGCAGCTCATCTAATGAGAGGTCACGTGGGGCTTGAACTTCTGGGAAGCCTTGGCTGACTGAACCAGCTTTGAACAGCCAAATAAGACTAAAAAACATTTAATACTGTCACCTAAACTACAGACTACCTGAAACAAAAGGAATAGCCAGGGTCAGACAGATGCTGACGAAGGGAGTAAATAGTCAGACCATAGTGATATGCTAAATAACTGGATGTATGACAATACAAGTTTTCCTCCAGTGGGCAATGAGGACAATGTTAGGAAGCAAAACAGCAGGCAGCTGATAAGAGTTTCAAATGATAAAGAGGTGGAGGATCCTATCCTTAAATGGATGGAAACAACTGTTAATTAGGTTATCAGTGGATGCAGCGTTGATTGGGAAATTTACTTTGGTCTCTCCAAGGCCAAACTGAATGGCCAAACAGAAGTGCATCCTATTAATGAGGATAGCTGCTTCCTCTATGTACTTGTCAAAGCTTTGTGTTTTGCACCCACCTGTAGAGCGATGCTAAAGAAGCATGCTTCATGGCTTTGCTTCAGTTGCCAACACAGGGCACACAACTAAGCTTCTTTACATTCTCCTGTAAAATCCAACATAAAGGACCCTCAATCTAAAAGTGAAACCCTGTCCTGGGATCCTTAGGACTTCCCTAGATTGCAGTTCTTTTACTCTGTCCCATGGTGCTCTCTCTTCATCTACAGAAGTAAAGGGATCTCATGGATTGCTACGGAAGGAGGATGAAGTCCAGAATCTGTGACATTATTCAGCAGGGGAAGCCCAATACATTTTGGCACCTGAGGCAAAACATCCCACCACCTCCCCCATTAAGCAGAGGAGGCATTGGGGCTAGGCAAGAGTGAAAAGATGAATATCTATAGTGATACTGCAACCATAGGTTTGATAAAGGCAGGAGCTCATCATCAGGCGAATGTGACAGGAAAGGAGATCAAGATAAGAAGGGAGACTTGCTGGGTACCACAACAGGGAGTCTGGTATAGCTGTGTGAATAGGTTGGAGGTCCTGCTAGGCAAGCCCTAGATATAGGGTGGATGGTAAACTAGGGGGTTCCAAGACCTCCAAGTTGTGATACAAAAGGAGGAGGGGGTAAGGAGAGGAATAGCATTTTGCCAAAATACCAATATGAAAGCCAATCTATGACTGGCACAATAATGACCAGTGCCACTGTTGGTTAGTTTCACTGTGTAGCTTAAGGCAGCTCCCCTCTTGCTTCTCTTTAAGAATGTCACACTCTCCCAGTGCGTACTTGCGCTCTGTCTCTTCACTGCTTGTTGAGCCATCAAAACACACCTTTGTTTCATTTTGCATGCAGTTTTCACCTCTGACCCAAGAAACTAGTTGTAGGCTTCCTGAACTTTATTGCCTGTTAATAGACTGCTGGCTCTCTTTTCAGCAGTTACAGAAATGCTAAGAAAAGACATTTAATTAAAGGCTCACAAAGCCCAAGTCTGAAAAGCAAAGTCAGTATCCTGCTTTATTTTATTTTTTTAAAGAATAATATGTTTGAGGTGCTTTTGATATTCTTTACAAGTTTGTGCCACCCTTTCAACAAATAAGAAAGACATCACTGATTTAATTATCTTCCTATGGAACAATGGTATAACAAGCTGAATAGTGCTAAATGATTGATCTAGGTCATTCATCTTCTCCTTCCATCTATCTACACATTTTGTTTCTTTCCAGGCGTCAGGCTGATGTCCGTGTCACAGAGCAGTCCAGGGCTTTCATCAAACACACCCAGATGATCTTTCCTGCCTACTATTTCATGACACATGGTTATAATTTTGCCCATATTTCTTTGTCATTGCGTGCTATTAGCTACATCTGTTCGGGTTCCCCTCCCTCCTGCTTGATACTGCTAGAGAATAGCAGCTCTTTATCAAAAAGTAACCTGTTAATGAAAAGAGGTTTTTTTTTGTTCTTATTCTTAGTGTTTTGATGAGTGAACAAATATCTGTCTCAGTTAGGAAAGGACATTCTTATGGAGTACAGATATTATTTTACATTAAATGTCATTATTAAAGATGACTTAGCATCCTGTTTTATGCAACTTACCCAAAGAAAAGTCAGCTAATGTATTAAACTTAATTTAATAAAGGACGATATAATATTTGAACACCTTGCTTTCCCCCCTCTTTTGACAAGAGTAATAAACTCTGCTTAGCACAGACATGCACCGAATATCCCAAGTCAACTACGTTGCTTAAGGAAACATGCCCAAACAATCAGCTTTTGACAGCTGCATCTCCTGTTATTTACAGTGGCCATCACAGTAATAACTCACCATTTCTATATTAATAAGGCAGTGAAATTTATTATGATGGTATTGAAAAGTTATTAAGTACTGCATCCCAAGTGACAAAGTGCCACAGCACTGTCACCATCCAAAAGCAGTTGCCCATCCATCACCAAGCTTTCCAGATGGTCCTGCATCTTTATCGCTCCCAGGTTGGTGACATCACCTGTTCACCCCCTCGAAATTGATGATGAAAGCAAACAGATCTATCTTACTTACATTTACCAAATCAATTTAATTTTACAGGCTGTGGCTTAGTGACATATTGACTGTTTTCCTTAATGGCATCTACTATACTTAACGTAAGGAACTCATCTTTGAATCCCAGCTTGCATAATGTGTCATTTCATAATAAAAAATTTTTTATCAACATTTATTTAATGGGAAGAATTATGAGTGTGTGTCAATTTTTTTAAAAAAAAGTTTCTATGATTATTTTGTCTTTTTCTTCATTTTTAAGTTTTGTATCCGTATAGTTAAAGCTATGGTTTTTCCAGTAGTGATGCATGAAAGTGAGAGCTGGACCATAAAGAAGCCTGATAGCCGAAGAATTGATGCTTTTGAATTATGGTGCTGGAGGAGACTCTTGAGAGTCCCATGGACTGCAAGGAGATCAAACCTATCCATTCTGAAGGAAATCAGCCCTGAGTGCTCACTGGAAGGACAGACCGTGAAGCTGAGGCTCCAATACTTTGGCCACCTCATGAGAAGAGAAGACTCCCTGGAAAAGACCCTGATGTTGGGAAAGATGGAGGGCACAAGGAGAAGGGGGCGACAGAGGATGAGATGGTTGGACAGTGTTCTCGAAGCTACCAACATGAGTCTGACCAAACTGCGGGAGGCAATGGAAGACAGGAGTGCCTAGCGTGCTCTGGTCCATGGGGTCACGAAGAGTCAGACACAACTAAACGACTAAACAACAACATCTTCCTAAGGAGCTGAACAGTATATCTTTCTTTAAAGGTCATATCAGGAGCAGTCAGTCAATCTTCTTATTTAGTATTAGAATATTATTTTCTTTCAGGACCAAACTATGCGTTACTTTAAACATGGGCATTTAAAAGTCTGCTTTAAAAAAACTACACTTTTTAAAAGAAAATGCAGCCTCCAAAACAGCAAAAGGGGTTTAACTTTCCCTTTGCTTGTTTTTCCCTGCTGAATATTATCTCATTTCCCTGCCCACCCCCACCCACTGCTATTTTGCCCTGAAATTCTACCTTTGGGGGCAAAATGTTTCAGGGGAGAATCTTGGCAGGAAACTGTTACAGAGATAAAGGGTTAAAGGGTGAAATCACCCTCCTGCTGTTGTCAAGACTGAAGTCTCATTCAGCTACTTTTGGTACCGAGGGAGGGAGGGAGGGAGGGAGGGAGGGAGGGAGGGAGGGAGGGAGGAAGGAAGGAAGGAAGGAAGGAAGGAAGGAAGGAAGGAAGGAAGGAAGGAAGGAAGGAAGGAAGGAAGGAAGGAAGGAAGGAAGGAAGGGCCAGTTGTAAGCATGCTTGATAAAGTATGCCTTCCATGTAATGTGTAGTTTGCCCCTTGCTAAGGTTCACAATATTTCCTATAAGGTAGAGGTAAAAGGTAAAGGACCCCTGGATGGTTATGTTCAGTCAAAGATGACTATGTGGTAAAAGGTAAAGGACCCCTGGATGGTTATGTTCAGTCAAAGATGACTATGTGGTGCAGTGCTCATCTCGCTTCAGGCCAAGGGAGCTGGCATTTGTCCACAGACAGCTTTCCGGGTCATGTGGCCAGCAAGACTAAACAGCTACTGGCGCACGGAGGACCGTGACAAGTGCCAGAACGCACGGAAACACCATTTACCTTCCCGCCATGGTGGTACCTATTTATCTACTTGCACTGGTATGCTTTCAAACTGCTAGGTTGGCAGGAGCTGGGGGGAAACAACAGGAGCTCTCCTCACCGCACAGATTCAAACTGCCAACCTTCTGATCAGCAAACCCAAGAGGCTCAGCGGTTTAGACCACAGCACCACCCATTTCCCCGTATTCCTGTTCAGCAAAAAAATCCCAATGGACCCAATGGTTAACATGCATATAACTTTGCTTCAAAATTAGTTAGGCATTCATTCCAAGATTTGGCCAAAGTCTGATCCCTATAAAATGTTTTTACAGTTATGTCTTAAATGCTACACTGAACAGTGCTTGCCATTCAGATTTACAGTTGTTTACTTTGGAAAGAAAGAAGCAGTTTTTAGAGTGGCTACTCCCCATGTCAATATGGGAAGTAGCTATGACATTGGCATGCCCCACTTGATTTCCGGAATACAGACATGACGGAAGCAGCACTGGATGGACCCATGGACCCATCACATCTCAAGACAGCCTTCTCCCATAGAAGTTAAGCAGCACATTAAGATCTTCCTTATATATCCTACTCTGTATGAAGGATGATGGGTTGCTATAAAAAGTAGGACCTTCTCAGCAGTGATGCTAAACACTGAGGAACTCTCTCCCTAGGTATATGCACTTCCCTTCCTCCCTGCTGACTTTTAGGAAGCAGATTTTAGAATTGTATGATGGCTCTCATATGGACCTGCATTTATGCCTTTGCACTCAGTCCTGCTTGCAGGCTTTGCACAGGCATTTGTGTGGCTACTGTGAGAACAAAATGCTGAACTAGATGGGCCATTAGCTTGATCCATCAGGCTCATCTTAAGTTCTTACTTCATTTCAGGCATTCACATAAAAATATGAATGACTTCCAGATTTTTACAACTTTCATTGACCTTGGTGGTAGACATATTGTCTGAAATGCTTGCATCAAATATTTATTTTCATGTGTTCCAAAGCATACCTGAAATATTTGGATGTTGATATTTCATTCACATTGGTCCCAACCCTATGGTTTGTGTATGAGGAGCGGGTTCTTGGTGTGATCCACAAGGCAGAGGGCCTTCAAGACTAAAAGGACTGGGATCATTTCCCCATTAAGGAAAGCCACTGAGAATTTCTCGTCACCTACGGTATATGCAGGCAGAATGTGTCAAACCTCACCCCCCAAGCAAACATCATTGTGTGCCTTCTCATTGAACTATGCAGCATCCAGGGAGTTTTCTGCTGCCATTTTGGAAAACATATAAAATCATATTGTTACCACAGTAGACTGCACAGATGTAAAAGCCTGAGCATTGCTTGTATTTTGGTAAACTGAATTTGAATTTCATTTATGTCTTTGGTTAAATGATGTTATCTAGCCCCAGCCCTTGGGGCAGCAGGTTGCAGCATTACTTTTAGTTTGTTTCAATTAATTAATAAAACATGCAAATAATCATGTCCCAAGTGTTCACACTTGTAATAAAAATGTGAGGCGTTTTCTGTTTTATATTTTGGATCTGATGCCTTCTGTTTCCACTTTCCTAATATCCAGCTCAAGCATTAATATACAATGAATCCGAAAACCACTAGGGATAAACTATGTCTCCATGAACATGATGATTAAATCTTTCAAACCACAGAACAGGAGGAACCAAAATGTTCAACAAGCTGCAGTAGAGAAGAGAGGGAATGAATGCATCTGCACACACATGCAAATTATCCAAGTCCTAGGGAAAGATTTGAAGTTTCCTTTCATAGCATTTTCCAAGTAGTTATTCCTCACATCTTTCCCAAGGAACAAAGTATGGTGAAATCACAACTTTTATGTTTTGTGCTTTTTTAATGTAGGTTGTTTTTTAAATTGCTGACAGCTGTTTAAAATCTGTTTTCTTTGTTGATTAAGAAGCAGGCCGTACTCTATTTTGCAGTGAGCTACAAATACTTGGCCTCAACACATGATTGGCCTGCTGGCAAATACTAAAACTGCAGTGACAAACTGCAAAAAAGCTTGACCTTTGCCCTTGCCCAGTGACCTCTTGTTCGATTTGTACTTTAGCCAAGCAATACCTGATTAGACAATGCTCAGCTTTGGACCCACAAACTGAGATCAAATTCAAATTTATAGCTTTTCATTTAAGCTGCTCTACAGCACTCCAATTATGACCCAAGCAGAACTATGTCACAACATTTTTTTTGTCCCACAACACATTGAATATGTGAAGTATTTGAACAAACACAATTGACATGATATTGCAGACTTCATATGGGCACAATGTTTGTATGGGTATTGCAGCGTTCTATGATGTTAGGAGGACACTAGGTTGTAGTAAATATTTCTACACATTCGATCACAATTTCTAATTATAGTTTTCAATCCTTCCATCTGACCTATTAGGAGAGAGTCATTTAAACAAAAAAGAAAGAAAAATAGGCCAGTTTTGAACAGCAACTACTTCAAGTTATAAATACTCCAAGCTAGATACTTGTTATTAACTATCAGCAAAATAAGGCCCATATTTACAAATATTTTTCATGTATTTTATTAAAAGTTTGCTTTTAAAAGTATGACTGTATTTTGTGTGTTGGGAGGTGCTATATTTTAATACTGGGTGCTTAGTTGAAATCTGTAGATATAAAATATTGAATACACCCAAAACATAAATTGTTAGGGCATGATTCAAGTTAATAATTGCATCAGCACAATGAGTCCCACTAGCGCATCAGGGCTTCTTCCATCTCCTCCCCCTGCATACCCCACCTGCATACCCATCCCCAGTTCAGTGTATGAGGGGAGGGGACACTGTTCTGTCTGACAAGCATACATTTTTGTACTGATGGAACAACTGTAATAATACAATAGTGGATTCCTTTGTTTGTAGAGATAACAATGCAAACTATGATTTCCTTCCACCTTTAGAAACAAGATGGAGGGTATGGCTATATTCATTATGTGCTCTTAAAGAGGCTATATAAATGGGTCTTACAATATTTTTGTTAAGATCGCATCAGAGTACTCAGTTTCAACATGCCATTTTATTTGCACAGATAGACACATTCTGTCTCATCTACCATTGTACTATACTTTGATTCCAGGAAATCAACAAGATTATATGAAAAGCCCCCATGAACTATGAGGTGATATATTTGAGAAGGTATGACCATACTGCCACATAATAAGCAGCATCAAAGCATAAAGTGATGAAGAGCCACCTTGTGGCTTTTCTGCATATACAAGAGAGGTGAGAAAAGAGTAAGACTAGATTTATTTTTAATATGACAGATTTTTTAAAAAAGAAATGGGAGCCAGAGAAGTTGAACAATGCCTGGGCATTCCCACTGGATGAATATAATGCTTGCATGCTTTGCAGCCACAGACAGGAATGAAGCTCTGTGTGGGGAAAGACCCACATAGGACTCAAGACTGGATAAAAGACAGGCCGCAACTTTATTGGCTTCAGGTTCGCAGTAGCAAGGCATGGCAGGCAGGCAGGCAGGCAGGCATGGCTCATGTTTCTGACAATTCACATGCTATTGGAGTGAGTGAGTGAGTGAGTGAGTGAGTGAGTGGGTCAGTTCACCTGCTGGGGAAATGTAGGAAGGCGGAAGGCAACTGCTGTGACAATTTGAACCAGTCCCGTGAGTGCCACCCAAACATCCTGGGATGCAGAAACCCTGAGGTAAACTGATCCATGCCTTTACTGGGGTAGTAGGAGGTAGTAGGGAGCCCACACTCCTGTCCTCTTAACTAAGGATCCTGCCTGATATGCCAGCATCTGGTGCAGAATGCAGCAAAATGAAATAAATCTGCAGCATGAACCAGGCAGAATAAGTAAATGGTGGGTTGCTGTGAGGAAGTCAAAAGTCCCAGGAACAGAAAAGCCAGACTACATTGGTCCTGTCCATGGAAGACCTGCCTTATACATGCATGGACAAGTGAGGATAATAGATTCAGGTAGGTAGCTGTGTTGGTCTGACGCGGTCAAAATAAATTAAAAAATTGTCCAGTAGCACCTTAGAGACCAACTAAGTTTGCTCTGGGTATAAGCTTTCGTGTTTCTGGATATAAGCTTTCGTATCTGAAGAAGTGTGCATGCACACAAAAGCTTATACCCAGAGCAAACTTAGTTGGTCTCTAAGGTGCTACTGAACAATTTTTTAATTTTATTTATTCATTTCGAGTGAGGATAATGTCTTCTTCTCACTTGGTCAGGCTGAAAGATACTCCTCTTGCAAGCCATATTGAGTGACTTGCCAAGCTACGGCAAGGTAAAGCTGCCTGGTCAGCTGGTCACTCAGTATACCATGCTCCTTCCACACCCACAGCTGACTAAGTGAAGCAGCTGACTAAGGCAGCTGATCTTGGTGGGAATGACAAAGGCAGAAAATTGTTGCTTATTGCTTTATTTTTTCCTGTGATTGAGCTTGTGAGATTTTCTGTCTCGGGTTAAGTGTTAAACTTAACCAGGCAGCGTTTGAGTACTGTGCAGCTTAAATTCGTAGAGGGTGCAATTTGCTGCTCTGCCTCAGGCAGCTAAATATCTTTGACTGGACTTGCCCCTGTAACAATGGGAACTCTCAATTACAGGTGGTAAAATTTGAATGTGGGAATCTAAAGGACTTTTCTATCTCAAGATCCTCTAGGTGGCAAATATTTCTCTGATTCAGAGAGGGGGGGGGGAGAATCATAGCTGTCAAGTTTTCCCTTTTCTCGCGAGGAAGCCTATTCAGCATAAGGGAATTTCCCTTTAAAAAAGGGAGAACCTGACAGCTTTGGGGAGAATAAATGGCCTGATGCTGTCAGGCAAGGAAGAGAGCAGGCCTGACTCACTGTTGTCTAAGGCCAGACATAATGTGTTGGTAAATGAGCCTGGTCCACAAGGAATGGAGGTAATAGGGCAAGGTGGTCATGTTATATGAGAAGCTATGAGAATTAGAAGAAAACAAAGGGCATTCTGTTAGGGCTTGACAAGCCACAGGACTCAGAAAGAAGGATAAGGAAGCATTACTGCAACCTAAATTTCTAGGATGACATGTTCATGTACTATTTTAATGGATGGCCTGTGATATCACAAAATATACTATAAACAGCACTGCAAACATCATAGTTCTACAAGATTGTTCTCAGGGTACAAAAAGCAAAATCTGAATTCTGGTAATTTTCAAAAAAATGACACCATTTTAATGGAAGGATATGTTTTCATATTATGTGGCATATTCAAACCATCAGCAAAAGCCAACAAAGAAAAAAAATCCACAAACCATCAAAGCAAGTTCAGATAATGATTGCCTTTACCTACTCCTCACCATTCACCTTAATGAAGGCATTTGAAATCGCAAAGCCAGGGTGGACTGATGTAGGAGGAAATGTGAGCAATCCACAGAGTCTCATCTCTACCTAAATGTGTTCTGTTCTATAACAACCCAGAATTATAAGACCCAATATTATCAGTCCTTAGATACACCAAAAATGTTATTTCAAAAATATCTGCACTTATCCATTAGGAATCCTGCCTTTATTAAAAGCAAACAGATTATCACTGAATATAACACAATAACATATACATTTTCCTACCTCCCATCCATTGCCAGGATCTTTCAGACTTGGGCGATGTTCTCCTACATATGGTCCAAATCTTTCATCTACTTCAATCTTCCTTTTGGCCCATATCCCTAATCCGGCTCCAGGAATATTTGATTCTCGAAGCTCAAACTCTGATGGAATTGGTATGTCATCAGGAATGTATATTGGAGCTTTGTAAGGAGATCCCTCCTTTGGTGTGAAGGCTTCACTTGATGTTGCTGGAGATGATTGTTCATGAATACTGAGTGACAAAGTGCTTGGTTCTCCATCATTTTCAGAAGTTTCTTCCAAAGGAATCTCAGGGAAGCTTTCATATACACACTCGTTATCTGAAAAGGATTCCAAACATGAAGGGCAAGATGAGTGGATGTGCTTAAGAGCCTATTTAAAATCAATCAAAGAAGTGGGCAGGCAGACCTTTCTTATTCCATAGTTTAGGCACCACAACTGAAAAGGCCCTTTTCATACTTTGGTTGGCAAAGGGACAAGGAGGATTTCAGAAACAGAGCACATGTGTCTAGCAGGGTCATATGGGTGGAGAGAATTCCAAAAACACCATAGTCTTTGGCCTTTGAGGGTCAAAGCCAGCAACTGGAATTGAGCCTTTGAACCAAACCGGAAGCCAATCTGCCAAAAGCAGATACAAATATGATCTGGCTACAGTATTCTCAACCAACTGTAATTTCTAGATTGGGCTGCCCCTCATGGCAATGTAGCAGGAATAATAATAATAATAATAATTTATTATTTATACCCCGCCCATCTGGCTGAGTCTCCCCAGCCACTCTGGGCAGCTCCCAATCGAATATTAAAACAATAATGCATTAAATATTAAAAGCTTCCCTAAACAGGGCTGCCTTCAGATGTCTTTTAAAATTAAGATAGCTGTTTATTTCCTTGACATCTGATGGATTTACAGTATCCAACCTAGAAATGAACTAAGGCATGAATTACAAGTGCTTGATATGATTTCTCTAGAAAAGAGCATATATAGCAAACCACATAAGGGTACTCCAGCCCTGTTAGGAATTTCAAAAGGAAATATAGAAAGTGACCATTAGCAGCACCTAAAACTAATTTCAGATAATTTAATAGCAGAAAATAGCTATGAAACTTATTAGAAATAATTTAATATAAACTATTTGTGTTAGGATTGAACTACATGTTTATGCTGGTAGCATGAAAGCTATCTTTGTGTGATGGCTTCCCCATGTGACAACAGTCATAGCATATAGTATGGCTTGCTATATGGATCTCCCAAGCCTGGGAAGAGTGCTCATACCACCACTTGCAGCGTCAACAAATGTGTGATATGGCACTCTATGAGATCCAACCACTCTGTGGAGCAACTGTAGCATAAAACATGTTTCTGGAAGCCTCCACACTGCTGTCATGACCACTTCTTAAGAACTAATCTGCTGGACTGGAGCAAAGATCTGTCTCATCTAGCATTCTCTTTCTGCCAGCAACCCTTGGCTGTCAGTCATCCTGGCATATGGTTATTTGGAGCTATGTTGACTAATATGGACGTTCAATTTAGTTATCATGGCAGGCAAGCAAGATCACTCTTTAATGGACTTGTCAAATCCTTAAAACACACACACACACACACACACACACACACACACACACACCTTATATAACCTAGTGGCCACCACAGTACCTTGTGGCAGTACATTCATGTTAGTTATGGTGTGGTATAAAGTTTCCCTTTGTCTGTCTTGAACCTATTGCCAATTAATTTCACTTGGTGACCCTGAGTTCTAGTATTATGAGAGGTGACCACTGATGCAGAATTGGGATATATATTTATATTTATTTTTCACCTTGTCTTAAGAGATCAGGGCAGCTTACAATAGTTCATTTTCTCATTGCATGTCTGAGAGATGGTGATTTGCCCACTTTTTCGTAGCTATGGCATGTTAAGTTTTTTTTAAGTTCAGAGTTAGGTCTGCTGTACACATTTAGCACAATGAGCTGGATCTGAAGTGGCAGAATGAGCTGCAACACTTCAGAAGGATGCAGGGTGCACTAGATAGATAGATAGATAGATAGATAGATAGATAGATAGATAGATAGATAGATAGATGATAGATAGATGATAAATAGATAGATAGATAGATAGATAGATAGATACTGTAGGTAGGTAGGTAGGTAGGTAGGTAGATAGATAGATAGATAGATAGATAGATAGATAGATAGATAGATAGATAGATAGATGGATGGATAGATAGATGAGAGACAGGCACACACACACACACACACACACACACACACACACTCATAGGTTGAAACCACACAACCAAAATACTTCCCCTCCCCCCAAAAAAAAATACCTCGTGCCTTGCAAACAGAAAACTTGCACACCAGGGAGAAATGCTCAGACAGGGGACTTTAGTAGGTGATGCTGATTTCCTACTTGCAGGGAGTCATTTGTTTTAATGATTTTAAAAGAGAGGGGAACATTTAGGTCCTGCCTGCAGACTTCCCATGGGAACCATGTTGGCCACTCTGAGAACAGGATGCTGGACTAGATGAGTCTTTTGCCTGATTCAGCGGGGCTGTTGTCCATAAACTCTGGCTTTTTCAGTTAAATGGATTAGGTGGTAACTAATGGAAAAGTCTCTGCCTGAGAAAGCTATTACCAGCCAGAGTAGACAATACAGGGCTAAATAAACAAAGAGTTGTTGTTGTTGTTGTTGTTGTTTAGTCGTTTAGTCGTGTCTGACTCTTCGTGACCCCCATGGACCAGAGCATGCCAGACAAAGAGTAGTATCTAGTAAAAAGCAACTTTCTCCACTTTATTAATGCAATACCATGGTGCCAACATTATGAAATTAATCAGTCCTGGTCCCTGGCCCAGATTCTCCAGAATAAACTGACCCCTTTGATTACAGGCTGCCACCCCTGATTTTCAGGAATGGAGGAAACCAGAGTTAGGCAAGCAAAGAGGCTTAGTAATCAGATGTGACATTTCTCTCTTACAATTTATTTTAATGGAGGTTTTCTGGTTGGATCTCTCTGCATCTGGCATAAATATGAACATTACAAGTAAACACAACAGTAACTGATCAAAAGATCTCCCATCAAAACCCAAACATTCCTTGTAGCACATTTACAGAAATAAATAGCATCTCCCTTATCAAACTGAACATATATATATATACCATTGCATTTTTTTTGAAAAAAAAAACAATACAATGGTCAAGTTTCTAGTGACCTTTGGCAAAATACTTGCAAGAATGTTTCTCAACTAATAATTCATAATGTTTAATTTGATTATAACTGCATTTCTAAACATGTTCCAAATCACCCAGGCTGCACAGGTCAGAGAAAAGTGTACTTTCACACTTTCTGTTAATGAGAGGCTTTCTTTGTTCACAGAAACCATCCTGTTACGTTCACAAATGGGGCAAGTTCTCATGGGTGCTAAAACTATTTTGCTTCTTGATCTTTCAGTCTTTATGAAAACAGATGTTGGGAGGAAAGCATCCTTAATTTCCTCAGCCAACACAATTTATCTCCACATGAAACAAGCCCCAGAAAACCTAAACGTGGGAAGCAAATACACACATGAACACAATAGTTGCAGTTTTGATTTCCAGGCAGACCTCCTTAGGATAATAAAATTGTCCCCGTTAGGAATTGGGTAATATAATTGCAATGTCTGAGTTGGGGAATAGAATAGATTAGGTAACATGGAAGTTTAGACATTTCCCTTCATTAAAAAAAAATCCTCATTGCTATTTTGCAATAAAAACACGAGCAAGCTTCAAAGGAAACCCTGTAGGAAAGGTTAATTGCTACTAAAAGACCAGGGTAGACACCAGTGTGTGCAATTTCTGCACAAATGTGTTATGTTGGCAGGAAAGAATGCACATGACTACGGCTGTGATATTCCTGATGAAGATGATAGAGCAGCTCTGTGCCAAGGCTAATGCCAGAGCTTTAACCTCTGTGGAGCCTGGGGTCAGTTTAAACAGTAACCTAGGCTTCTGTGTGGAATATGAGCAGGGGGGTTGACTTCCTTCCACTTGGACAAATGCTTAACCATTTAGCCGTTTTAGTATCCTTTTCCATTCCAAAGGCAAAACAAGATTCCAATATAATGTGTTTGAGAGTGAGTTGGGGAATTTTAAAGCAGCTAGGGCTCCTTAACCTTCAGCTAATAATCCAAATACAGAGATAGGCTTGAAGTTAGTAGCAACAGAAGGCCAGAGGTGTGTGTATTTAGTAATTCCACAAATGTACTCAGTTAATAAAATTTTTTGGAATGAAGTGCAAAATTCAGCATTTTGAGAATCCCCTCTCTTTTGAGAAAGTTTCAAGCTATTAAGACTGCATGCCTGAAAATGTCCCATATTCTACATTATTTAAAGTACTTTTCCTACATCAAGTCCTAAGAGCATTACTTTTTTTTAGTAATCCCGTCATACGCAGCAGGAATGTTATCATCACAAACATTACTACCTTTGAACCTTGGATATTGAAACAGCATAAATGGCTGGAATAGTATTCTTCCCAAACCTTGTTTTTAAAAGCATTTTATTCATGATCATGAAAGGGAGAAAAAAAGCATATATATATAATCTTAAAATTTCCAGTTTTTCCATTTCTGGCCTTGCAGGAGGCATGTTTCCATTCTTCTCTAAGTTCTTTAGAATTCAGCCAAAGCTAAGCAATTATAAGTAGCAATTATTTCATTGGTTGAAAGTGCATGCTTGAAATCAAAAGGTCTTAAAATTGCTTAAGTTTCATTAGATCACGGATTATTTTTTTACAAAAGCATAGCAGTATTGTTTTAATTTCAGCTGTCCTCCACCAGTGTGAATTAAAAGCGTGACTATTAGAATAAGAGCATAACTACCTAAGAAGAACCTGGCTGGATCAGGCCAGTGGCCCATCTAGTCCAGCATCCTGTTCTCACAGTGGCCAACCAGATGCCTCTGGGAAGCACACAAGCAAGGTCTAAGCATGACAATACTCCCCCCCCCCTGCAGACCCTAGCAACTCATACTGCCTCCAATGGTGAAGGTAGAACATAGCCATCAGGTTTAGTAGCTGCTGATAACCTCTCCTCCATGAATTTGTCCAATCCTCTTTTAAAGCCCACCAAGTTAGTGGCCTTCACTACCTCTTGTGGGGGCAAATTCCAGAGTTTAACTGTACACTATAAGAAGTGCTATCTTTTATCTGTCATGAATCTTCCAACATTCAGCTTCATTTGATTTCCCCAAGCGCTAATGTTGCAAAACCTTTCTCTGTCCACTTCCTCCACACCATGCATAATGTTCTATCATGCCACCTCTTGCTCTCCTTTTCTGTAAACTAAAAAGGCCCAAATGTTGTAACCTTTCTTCACCGGGGTTCCTGCACCCTGTTGATCAATAGGGTTGCCCTTTTCAGAAGCTTTTCCAATTCCACAATATCCTTTTTGAGGTGAAGTAACCCAGAGGCAGATTTAAGGGACTGTGTCTGGTTCGTACTAGGTACAGAGCCTTGGGGAGCTATACGGGACGCCACAACTGTTGTTTAGAATGGAGCAAGAGAGGTGGGGATACCAAATTTGGGCAACACACAGGGCACCACTGACATCTGAGACACCAGGGTCCACCACTATGTTAACCAGAACTGTATACAGTATATGTAGTGTGGTCACACTATAGATTTGTACAGTAATATTATGCTCTTGGCAGTTTTATTTTCAGTTTGTTTCCTAATCATCCCTAGCATGGAATCCACCTTTTTTACAGCTATGGCACTTACTACTACTACTAATAATAATAATAATTAATATTTTGTATACCACGATCAAAGAGTCATTCACGACATAAAAATACAAAATGAGAGCACAAAATACATAATAAAAACCAAGAACAAAAATTAAAACAATCCAAAAACAACCCCCAAAACACATTTAAATAGAATGTCGAACAACAGTTTCGCCTGGCATCTAAAGATATGTAATGAAGGCAAGCCTTCCTGGAGAAAGCATTTCACAAACAGGGAGCCACTGCAGAAACAGCCCATTCTCATGTTGCTACCCTCCAGACCAGGCATCCCCAAACTTCGGCCCTCCAGATGTTTTGGACTACAATTCCCATAATCCCTGACCACTGGTCCTCTTAGATAGGGATCATGGGAGTTGTAGGCCAAAACATCTGGAGGGCCGCAGTTTGGGGATGCCTGCTCCAGACCTCTCGTGGAGGAGGCACACAAAGGAGTGCCTCCCATGATGATCACAGGGCACGGGTCAGTTCATATGGGGAGAGGCAGTCTCTGAGATATTTCTTTACTGGGCCGTTTGGACTGAATTGACATTATGGTTTGTTTGTTTTTTCAATTTCATCAGAAACCATTAAACAAATTTACTTTTATAGTACAATCTTATGTATATCTACAGGGAAGTAAGTCTAGCTGAGTCCAATGGGCCTTACTCTCAGCTAAGTGTATATTAGGATTGCAGCCTTTGATGCTTGACTGAACTCACATATCAATTGCAAATTCTAAGCTTTTTCACCAAAAGGTTATATTTTTGAAATGAAATTTCAAACATGAATAAAGGATAGATATACTGTATTCCTAAGGAATCTGTGTAACAAACAAGATCTCCCATATACTGATGAGTTTCACATTATTATATGTTCATTTCAACTGAACCTAACGTAGGTGTGAATGAATCAAGAGCTGGATTATACTTCTGCTACTTGTGCTGAATAGTTGGTTAGACATTCCAGAAGCCCTATGGAATTGTAGAAAACTACTCACCTCATTAATATTATTCAATGTGAGTTATTACCTCCTTCTAGACAGTGTTTGATTTTATTGAGCTATACAAATCCAAATTCTGATAATACTCACTCTGGTGTGCAAGTTGAAAATGTCAATGGAGTTACTTTAAGGTTGACATATATATGTAAGTAAGATTACAATCAGATTTTTGTCATTAGTTGAAATCTATAGTGTTTCCCCTGCCTGTAACAGAGAGGAATATAGGCCACAGAATATTTAGCATTTCTTTTATCTGTCTATCTTGATGGCAGCTTCAGCTTTTACAAAAAGCTCGCTTGCAGCATGGATATTTTGCAACACTATTCTGTTTTCTTTCTTGCTGCTAACACATTATTGCAGGGGGGAAATCTGCACAAAGAAAATACTGTGCATATCCAGCAGAGGTGGGAGTTCTAGTTAGTGCCAATCCCATAAAATGTTAGAAAGGCAATACAGAACGAACTACTTCTGGATTTATTTCATTTCAGAAAAGAAATGGGTGTGTGTGTGTTAATAAACAAGTAGGACTTGCGCAACAATGGCACTTGACAAATAAGAGGTCCCCTGTTCCTGCTTACTCAAAGAAAAAGAAGGCACACCTTTATAATGTTTAAAAAATAATGTACAGGATGCTGACCTGTTTCATTTTATGAGTAAAATGCCCATCATTGGAATGGGCACTGTGTTTGTGCAGAGGATAATGTGATAATGCAGAGACCTTGGGGCAGTGGTGGTGGGGAGTATTAATTTCATGTCTATCCTGCCTTTATTCTGTGGACCTCAAGGAAGGTCCACAGGCAGTCTCCCATCTAGGTACTAACCAGAACCAGATTAGATTACCGTAGTTTAGCTGCAGCAAGATTGCTGAATTATGTGCCATGTCCCAACATGGATCCTACTGTCTTAGAAGAGGAACAGCTTCTGTCCACTCTCAACTGTGTCCCAGAGTTTAGCTCATTTGCTTTATCCTATAGAATTCAACAAGAGCCAGATCACATATGCAAAGCTCCATTTTTAAATTTTCACATCCTGCCCTATATTCTGATTCTTGGTGGGATACTACAGTGGGGCAGAATATTGAACTTGAAAGAATGTAACAAAGAAATAGAGAACAAACTGTAATGTAGTATCTAGATAGAGTCATTCCAGAGGGATACACAGAATTGCAGAATTTTGTTTCATGATGCTACCATAAGGTAGATGTCAGCACTTGAGCATTAGTGAAATATGATAAGCATTCACATTCCAACACATTTAAATTTTACATAGAATATTTCATAGTCTGAAAAAGCAAGGCAACTGTGGAGTCTGAGGTCACCAGAAGTTGTTATCAACATTGCAGATGTTATTCTCTTGCTTGCTTCGTTATGCAAATTCAAAACTGAATATGAAAGACAGATTGAGGAGTTAGCATGTGATTCCCTTGGCTACTGTTCCTTTCTTTTTTTGCTTCTAAGTGGTTGTTCAATTCTTAAATCAGGATACTACTTATAAGAACCATCTACTCCCATATGATCCTGCCCATGAACTAAATAAATATAATAAGGCAGTGTTACAAAAATGTTTTAAGCAGGCACGGAAAAGAATGGAGTGAGGGCATCTGCCCGATCTCAATAGGCAGGGAATTCCAAAGTGTAGATGCTGCCACACTAAAAGGTTGTTTCTTAGAAGTGTAGAACAAGAATTATGTGGCACCTGTAACAGTTCAGATTGAAGTGGTCGAGTGGGCATATATAAAGGGACACGGCTGGCACTGTGGTCTAAACTACCAAGCCTCTTGGGCCTGCCGATCAGAAGGTCGGCGGTTCAAGTCAAAGCAATGGGGTAAGCTAGCAGTTTGAAAGCACACCAGTGCAAGTAGATAAAAAGGTCAAAGGGGTCCTTTGCTTATTTACCTTTTATATGGAGTAAGGTGATCCTGCAGGTAAACTGGCCATAAGCTGTTAAGGGCTTTATATACCAATAGTAACACTTTGAACTTGGCCTGGCAATGCCAAGCATACTGCTAAAACAGGAAGTTTTAGACATCTGTAGTAGACTGCCTTGCCATGTCACCAATTATGAAGGCTTGCCCTACATTCTGGCTACAGGAATGTCAATGTGGTATTGACTAGGCTGCCAGAATCATGGAGAGCTGCATTCAAATTCCTGTTCAGCCAACTAACTGAATGACCTGGACCTGGACCTGGACCTATGGTGAAGATAAATTGGGGGGGAGGTTCATGTCTGCCACTTTGAGTCCTTGGGAGATGAGTAAGTTAAAAGTTAATTAATTAATAAACACAGAGCATCAGCAAACACATATATGTGCACACACTGCATGAGCCAGAAATATACTTCTTCCCCTGCACCCACCAGATAAATTAACTAAAAGTTCTAATCTGAATTCCGATATAAAAATTCTGAATTCTGAATTCCGAAATTCACAACCCTCTCTTGTGTGGAATTAATGAATAACACTTGTCAATCTGTTTCTTGAATTGGACAGCTCACATAAACATTAAGAACATTAAGAAGCATTAGGGGGGGAAGCATGATATAAATGCTATACTTTATTATTGTTGTTATTATTATTATCATAATTATTATAAGTCAACATATCAGACATGATTTATTTCTATATGCTACCAATATATAGAAAGAGTGTTGACAAAGAATCACCTCCCTGCCCGCCCAAAATGAGTTGAGCTACTGAAGAGGCATAATGAACTGCAGGAAAAGTAAAACACTGATAAAACTGAACACTTTGGAGAATGCAGCTGCAGCTTAAGAAAGATCATTTCTATATGAGTAAGTGGTCATTCTCGGCTAGCAGTTAATACCATGTAATAATACGCTAACTGCATGAGAACTCCACATTGTTTCTGGAATATGTCAATATCAGCTTGCACAATAACTAGCAGCATTTGGGACTCTGGATAGTGTCGGCTGTGTCTAATTGAGTAACACTGTCTAAGGCATTTGACGTGCACCAGACACTGTCTCTTAATTAGGGGCCAATATTGAAAGACTCCGGGTCAAATTCTGCTTTTCAATTACATGGGTGCTGTTCTCCTTGATGTCAGCAGGAGCTGCACCTGCATACTCCTGTTTGGAATTAAGTATGCTGCATTCTATATATAAACTATGGTAATTATTGCAGCAACACAAAACAGAATTTATTTGCAGTTTTACAACCTCATTTTATATATAGCTCTAGTCCAACCAACTTTGGTCAATGCATTTATACTATCTATACTTCTCCTCTACTAGAACTCAACTGCAATCATAAGCATGAAAAATTATTTGCAGTTAACAGGGTTTGAACTACAGCATTATATCAACCTGGGCGTGCCAGTAAAGTTTTGCACTGGCTGATAAAGTCTGCTCAGCAGAATATGTTCTATTCTGACTTTCAGAATCCTCTCTGGGTAACGTACAAAGTGGAACAAAAGGAAGATGAAAAACTTCCTATATGTACTATGACAGGTAAAGGACCCCTGACAGTTAAGTCCAGTCGCGAACGACTCTGGGGTTGCCGATGTTTGTCCGCAGACAGTTTTGCCGGGTCGTGTGGCCAGCATGACTAAACCACTTCTGGTGAAACCAGAGCAGCACACAGAAACACTGTTTACCTTCCCGCTGGAGCGGTACCTATTTATCTACTTGCACTTTGCCGTGCTTTCGAACTGCTAGGTTGGCAGGAGCTGGGACCGAACCACGGGAGCTCACCCTGTCTTGGGGATTCAAACTGCCGACTTTCCGATCGACAAGCCCAAGGCTCAGTGGTTTTACACCACAGCGCCACCCGCGTCCCTCTATATGTACTAGAGCATATAGTATACAGTCATACCTTGTTACGAATGCGTACGATATGGGATACGTATGCGCCGAACCCGGAAGTACCAGAATGGGTTACTTCCGGGTTCAGCGGTTCATGCATGTGCAGAAGTGCCAAATCGCGTTGCGCACATGCGCAAATGCAGTGCTTCATGTTGCGTACTGCTCATGTTGCGTACGGGGCTCCAGAACGGATCCTGTATGCAACATGAGGTACCACTGTATATAGAATACTATTCTTGGAAGGAAGGGTAAATAAGAACAGAAAGTCAAGGTGAAATGCAGGGAGAGAGGGGGGGGAAGACGCCTTAGGGCATATTCCAAATTAACACTTTGTATTTAAACCTTCACATATAATTTAGTGCCATTAATATATTAATATAGTGCCATGGGAATAAGTTGTAAAAATTCTAAGATCCAGCTCAGAGATGTGTTAGGAAAATATTGCATTTATAAAGTTTCCACTTACCTAAACTCAATGGTTTAAAAATTAAGGGCACCCTAGATTTGCTGAGATCAGCAAGTTATGACATTCCCAGCCAGCATAAGTCCTCAACCCTAGCTCAGCTGGACATATACTGGTTTAACATCCCGGCTCAGCCAGGACTGGCAGCATTTAAACCAACGTAAGTCCTAAAAAGCAGGCATTCCATGGGAGTGATGGTGGAACGGCTGAGGTGGCGTGGGGACATACACTGGATCCTAACTCTGTTCAGCTTGGTTAAGTGACTGGGAACACGGAAGAGCTTACACCAACAGCAAGGATGGTGTAAGTCAAACTAAATGCTTGTTTCCCTTCTGCCAGGCTTAAACTGGCTCAGTCAGGAGTAGCTCCACTCCTGGGTGGACTTTGGATCTGGTGTACTTCCCATACTTGCTCCCTTAACTGGAATGTAAGAACAATGTAATGTAAAATGTTGATTAAATAAATAGTACATTGAACTGAACAGTCATATCCCGGGCCTGATGAATCACACACTGAAAAACAGAACTTTCCATTCCACATTCTAGAAATCTATATGTACTGAGTCCTCCTACATCAGTACACTTAGCCATGTACTTCAATGTGTGTGGCAATTACTGTATGTGTGTACACCCTTTTACTCCCACCAATAAAGTAAATTGAGTTGTCTACTGCATCTTTTATTTTATTAAGCATTAATTTAAAGCATCAACTACAGATATTACTAGTACAGTTGTGATTGTGCATACTGGAGTTACCAGTACGTATGCAGCCTCTAGGTTTTGCCTCTGGGCTTGACAGCAGAGAAAAGCTCAGGTCTATGTCACAGGTGAGCTCACAAGCCCTTTTGCGTCTTTACAGACAGGCCTCAGATTTCAACCACCACTGCCCCCAATGATGTACAGTAAACCCAGACAATCTTCAGAACTGACAGCCCAATCCACAAGCCCCTTAAAAACCAAGCATTCTCACTTGAAACAAAATGCAGCTGCATTGAAGTTACCAGGATAAAATCAGCTTAATTCCTAATATTTTGTCTTAGCGCAATTGTAAAACAGTCTATAAGTGAATTAAACTTCATCTCACAATATATATATATTTAAAACACCCTAGCCTACTTGAAAACATAAAGTCATTAGTAGACCTTCATCTTTTTAAATTGGGATGTCACAAATTAATGCTGGGAATTACACGTTTTCCTGTTTAAAAGAAAGCTGTAATCACAGATGACTATTCCTCCAAATTACAATAAAGATAGATAACAGAATGAATTATAAAACAAAGGTTAGAGACAGAAACTGAGCATTGTGGCGGTAACGACTTTTAATTGGATTCAGTTTATCACATTTTTCAGAGTACCACAGAAGCAGAAGAAAGGATTAGAATTATTTCCACATTTCACTGTTTGGCATAATGAGAAAACAGAGGGAGGTCCTCATCCCTGATGCGTATGGTGAGCCACAGGAGATGTTTAACATGTCAGGATATAGTAGCGTATGGTCCCGAGACACAAATGCGTGGGCTCCATTATAATGTAGCAAAGTGTAATCAATTGGGGGGGGGGAGGAATGGCTAGGTCATGAAAATTTGTTAGGCAAGAGCATAATTTCTAAAAGGAAATTTAACCCCTTAGTGTCATCAGTGACTTGTATATTTAACCTACAGGAACCTTTTGTTTTAAAAAAAACAGTAGTGGGGAAATGTTTTGTTTCCCCCCAAATGATTTATGAATTAATAAAAATTATGGATAATTCTAAGTGACTGCTACTAAAAAGAAAGAGATGTCACCATTTGCATTGGTGGGATGCAATTCTGCAACACCTCAGGTTTATCAATTGCAATTTCTTTCTACACAGCTTTGAGGTTCTAGACATCCTGATGTTAAATATTTATGTTTGAACAATATGATCCTATGCATGTTTATTTAGAAGTAAAACTCAGTGAGATATGCTGCCTGATAAGTGTGTTTACAACAGGCACCTAACTACTGCTGCACCAAAAGACCAATGGGAGATATCATTTTAAAACAATATTAATACCATGGGCATAGGCTCCAGGGGGGCAGGGGGGCAGATGCCCCCATAATCAATAAAAATCAATAAAAATACATAGCAAACTGAGGTTCTGCCCCTCCTAACAAAAGGCTTGCCCCTCCCTAACAAAAACGTTGGCTACACCCATGCTTAATACTATTACAGAAGACAATGGGTGTGTGAGATAAGTGAGAAGGTAATGTGCCTGGGTAACCTGTGTCTTGGCATGTATTTTCATTTAGTAAGACCCAGAATTAGCATTGGTTTCTACAGCTAAAGAAGAAATACCACCCATTTCCAGCCGGTTAAAGCTTTTCCATGCTACATTACTCCTCCTTTTACTGCTATATTTTAGAATTTGCATATATCAAACTGCCAAGCTCAACCTAGTAAATGACCCTTTACTCCATATACAATTCCAAATCTATGGGCCTGGTTGGAATTTGACTATGGTCTGGATCCTAATATAACATAAGGAAATTCATAGAAGGGAATTTTCCCATCTCTTCCCTGTAGCCACTCGCATTCTCCAAAAAGCCTCTCTGGGTAACTGCTGCAGAAATCAATTGAAAAGCATTTATTTATTGCCTTGCATTTTATCCTGCATTTCTTCTATCAGGGAACCTAAGGGGAAATGTATGCATGTGGTACCCAGGCAATCGCACATCCAGGCACTGATCAGCTGCAGACCTGCCTTCATGTAAGAACCAATCCAGATTCCAACACATCAGCTGAAACTTTTCATTCTACAGAAGGAAATTTCCATTCTTTAAGGAAAGGAAAGAGATTTCTTACCGCAGCCTAACCACAGCCAGCACCCCGTTCACTCAACCCATTGTGAGTGAAGAAGCGCACCTTCCAAGTCAAAGGCTGAGTTTCAGCAACTTTCACAAATTTCACAATGAATTGTGGTTTTTATTATTAAATGAGTTACCCAGCTTCCAACCATGTCTATTTAATAGAAAGAGAACCAATATTCTTTCCAGTACCAGGTTATTCATGCCATACATTTATTGTCTACATCAGTGGTTCTCAAAGGTGAAAGAGGAGAGAATAGTGAATGTTGCAGGAAGATTCGAGGACAATCAAAGAAATATTGAAAGATTTCAGTATAGTGTAATATAGTGCCGTATACTATACTATACTATACTATACTATACTATACTATACTATACTATACTATACTATACTATAGTATCAAAATATTTTATTTTTTAAATATATAACCAGAATCAGTATCCACACCTCTCTTCAATAGTATTGACTATTCTTCTACAGTTCTCCATGACATATTGTTATGAACAGGGATTTTCAACTCTGAAAAATATGAAAGATCAGAAAAGACAAAGATTTCTTTCTGAGATGAGAGTTTGTCTCAAATTAGATGTAATATATATGAGATTCAGCAAAAGCAACCTCACATTTCTCATTGCGTTTGGATACATACTTAAGGTACATGTATAAGATGCTTGTTTATGGAATGATTCATGTTCCTATGTAGCTGCATTGTTCTATACTTTCTGGATGTTCCATGATCATATTATGATGTAGTTGTGTTCTAAGTTATAAATCAAGCACTGCTAAGAGTTGTTTCTTTTTGTTTTCCAATGTGTTTTTTTAAAAAAAATTGGTGTGGCATGAGCAAATTCTGAAAGTGTGGCCCAGAGAAAAAAGTTTGAGAACAAAGTCTGGTCTATATGGACAACTTTAATTTTCTTTAGAAAACCATTTTTTAAATCCTACCTTCGGAAAAATGACACTTTTGCCTTTTGAAATGAAGTTTCAAACACATGATGGGAGGCAAAAATATATGGGGAGGTTTTGCGCATCCCTGGCATTCATAATGTGCAGACTGAGCGATTAGTGATTAGTGAAGTTAGCAATAATTCCCAATTATGTAGTATGTATTTCATAGCAGGCTGGTGTTCAGATTTTACATCTAAATGGGTACTACTCTCCCCTCACCCCATTCTAGTGATGGTTTAATCATTTGTGGGTTTGCTCTGTATAGCTTTGTTACTACATCATGGAGACAGAGGCTGTTGTAGAACCACCCAACCAGAAAGTCTTTAATTATGTTATTACACTAATAGACCCTTAATTATATGTGAATGCCAGGATGCAACATCACAGTAAGCCCTTGAAATGCTAATAAAAACATGAGAAACCAATCCGGTAATCAGAAAAAGTATCAATTCAACCTACAATGCCACCAACTTGAAAAGAAAAATCAAACCCTGGCAAGAATATTTTCCACCATTTATTTTGCATGGGAAATTCCAAGCCTTACTTCCCCCACCAGCTACTTGTCAGCCGCCAACCATCATCAAATTTCTCCAAGGTCATAACAATAATAAATAGAACATACTTAGCTGATTGGGAAAGTCATGAATCTTAAGAGGCTGTATAGTATACATGGAGATATATGTCATGACTTACTATGGTATCTTAAGTATATTTATCAGTTAAATTTGTTTTATTTATTTCTTTTTTCTTCCCCATCTTTGTCCAGCTTTTGCCCAATAAGGTCTAAAACCATGTCTAAAACCATGTTTGTGAAAATAATTTCAAAATACAAAGTGGGAAATTCCGTTCTTGTGGAGTTGGTCTTCCACATGAACAAAGAGGGAGGAGAGAGTATACTGGGCTGGTTTTCTTTCTCTTTCATCCTCCTCACTTCATCCTCTTCCTTGCCACAAGTGACAGCTGTGCCCATTGATGAGCAACAGGGGGGATGTGAAGAGGGAGAAAAAGACAAGCCAAACATATTTCACCTGCCTCCGTTCAGCTAGAGATGTAAAGGCCCAGGAAAAAACCCAGAAAAATACTGTGTGTGCGCTTTTTCCCAAAGACTTGTTTTGTTTTGTTTTCAGAATATGAATAAAATGTTAAAGACACTGTGTATTCACTCCCTGCCAAAAGATATCAAAAAATTGCCTCTCTAACACAAGAGCAAGATACATTTCTGCCTCTAGGGGGCACTGCCTTTGTCACAAGAGAATGAAGAAGGATTCTGTGTCTTCTTTGGTTATGGGCTTCTCCTTGTTGTCATAGTTAGTGAATCTATTTCTGTCCTCTTGACTTGACTAGGCTTCAAATAACTGGTAAGGGCAGAACCTACAGAGTAACTGAATTTTGTTGCCATCCAATATATTCTGCTGCAAAGAAAGAAACTGGTCTATGTTAGGAAATACACCAAATGAAGAAATAAACTAACATGTGAAAAGGTGACCCTGCTGAGATACAGCTGGGGACATATGCTGGCTGGGAATGTCTTAATTTGGTCATCCCAGCAAATCTAGGGTAAGATTGTGCACTTAATTATTAAACCAACGAGTTCAGCTACGTGGAAACTTTAGTTATAAATGCAGTATTTTCCTAAACAGATCTCTGAGCTGGATCTTATATATTTGATATTAATGGCACTAAATTATTACTTAACCTTTGGCCCCCCCAGATGCTTGTGAAATGCAAGTCCTATCAGCCCTAGCAACCATGGCTAAGCAAGATTTTCCAGGCTGCATGAAGCATTTGACAGTTCAGAATTGGGGAGGCTTGCAAGTGATCCCTGACTGTCAAATGGGTGGGGAGCTTTGGATTGGATTGGAAATCTGATGAGCCATTTTCCAATTGAACAGTGTTAAGTGTTTCTGTGTAAAGATGCTCAGCTTGTAATAAAACCAAATATTACACAGTAAAAAATAAGTATTAAGAGGTCATTATCTACAAACTTAAGTGGCATTGCTACACAGAACCATCTCTGCAATCTTCCCCCTTTTTGCCAAATCTTTTTTATTGATTTTCAAATTTTTACAAACTGGTCACTAATTAAAACAAAGTAAAACAAATTTAACCTTTTTCCTAATCTGACTTCCTGCACGCCTTCCTGGATGTGTTGATGGTTCTCCTTAGTCATATTCCTCAATTATTTCTAGTTTATCTTCAAATGTTACAGATACCTTACATTACAATATATTTGCTTTTTAACTTAATTCCTTTCCAAACAACTATCCATCAACCAATCCCTGCATGTATATTAAGTTAAAATTTTCAATTTCAACAAGTGAGGTTACTTATCAGATTGTCAATCCCTGCTAAATCTTTGATTAATATCAATTAACATAAAATGAAACTTCTCCTTCCATCTCTGTGTGTAGAGACATAACAATATTCTTGCTGCTCAACTCCTTTGTCCCATGTCACATGTAATCAGCAGTCTTTTTTTAAAAAAAAGATAGGAACTCCATGGTCAACCATCTCACTCAATATATTTTCCCACCAGCAACATCATAGCAACCAGCCCGCAATGTGTGTGGGGGGGGGGGATTCTCCTAGATCTTTCACAATCCTTATTACAGCCTCTCCCCCTGATCCAAGCCACTTGAGTGGATATGTCCCACCAATGGAATTTCCAGTTCTTCTTTATGTAGACAAATCTCCTTTCTGGCTGGTTTGCTTTTAATTCCTCCATCGTACAGTGGTACCTCAGTTTAAGTACACAATTGGTTCTGGAAGTCTGTACTTAACCTGAAGCGTACTTAACCTGAAGTGAACTTTCCCACTGAAAGTAATGGAAAGTGGATTAAACCGTTCCAGATGGTCCGCGGAGTACTTAAACCGATGTGTACTTAACCTGAAGCGAACTTTCCCATTGAAAGTAATAGAAAGCAGATTAATCCATTCCAGTCGGGTCCGCGGAGTACTTAAACTGAAAGTACTCAAACCGAGGCGTACTTAAACCGAGGTATGACTGTATATTATCCAATGATCCAACAGTCTTGCAAACTTCCAACTTGTATCTACATATCATGACCTACTCTGCTTTGATTCAACTCACTTCTCAAATATATTTCAAGATGAAGCATGTCATGTCTGAAGCTCCATCAGCTGCATTAGTTCACCATGCTCAAATCCTTTGAAAGAAACAATTTGTGTTGATTTGAGCAACAATTAATCATCACATTAATAGAAGGGCTAGTAGTTGCAGTTGATAGGGGAAGTGATAGTTTGTTTGTTGAGAAATTCTCCCCTGCTGGGTTCTACTTTTTGAAAGCATACCTTTAATTTTTGTATGAACACAATATGCCTAAATTGGTACCTGGCTGCTGTTGAAATGAAGTCATATTTTGAAGAAAGCCCATCACATACATCCAAACACTAACACGGTCATGGATGGGGATACTCAGTTAAATAGATGTTTGTCTAGAAGAGTCATCATCTGGCTAGCATCTCTGCTGAATGTTTCTAAGCAGCTAACTGATGTATACTAAACAAATTTGGTTTGGCTGCAGCTAAAGCCGCCCTGTGGAAATTCTCAACATACATTTGTTTGATTGAGCTGTCATTTTCAGTTGATCTGCTGATGATCTGTGTCACTTTGTTTAAATGTCCTTGCATTTTTTTTCTTTATACAGCAAAAAAAGAAGAAGAAGAAAGAAAAGAAAGGCACGCTTTCTGTGATGGATTAAATGAAGGTGAAATTCGAGAGTTACTCCTGTTTTCGATTTCTGTGTTCCCAGACAGGTGGGTCTGGAATGACAAAGAACTTCATACGCCAACACTTGAAAAAACAGAATAGAGTAGATGCCCTTATGATTTAAAGCATCCACAGATGTGTCAGCTTCCAAATGCTCCTGTTTTAGGAGTCACTGGAATCAGTAACTGGAACAACAAATATTATTTATATAAACTGGGGTAGCAAAAGATCCTAACCTTACAGCCACACATCAAAATCTTTGCACAGGGAAAAGCCATCATGCACACAGCACTGTACAGTACCAACTATTTTTGCTCCACAGAAACCTCTGTGTCTGTATTTTGTTCTACTCCAGTTCTCTTCTGCTATTGCAGTTTTCGCACCCTCAATATTACATCCTCACTGTACCACTAACTCTGCACCCCTTACTTATGCCTTCTATTTTGTCTTATTTGGCCTCCCCCCCAACTACTTAGCCTTCCTGCTACCCCTTCTTTATGCCTCCCGGTAGTAGCTATGGAGTAGGTCTACTACCGGAAGGAGTGTATGAGCAACCCACTGCTAACTCATATGGCACATCTCATCCAAGCCCACTATGCATAAGTTTGGGGGAAAAAATCAGTCTAAATATTGAATTATGTATATTTTAAGCATTTTCCTTGATTTAAAAAAATATTTCTAGGCTTCCACAATAAATAACAAGCTAGGAAAACTCTAACAAGGCATTTCCAGAGGTCTTCAGACTTTGTCCATCATTTGATTCCTTAAAAAAAAAAATCTGATAGACATGTTTACTTTTTAACATCCATGGCCGGAGGATTTCAATACACAAATGCAGCAAATCAGGGAGGTATGCACTCTTCACTTGTCTGGAGAAAACTGTTTACATGAAAATCATGATTGTGTATGATTAGGCTGAAGCAGAAATACTGTTTTGTGTGTGTGTGTGTTAATATTTATTACTCCAATGACATGCCACCGATAGACACAGAAACATTTAACCCACAGGCAGGTTAGTAAGAGAGCCAGCAAGGTCCTGTCCAGATTTCTCACTGAACATTCAGTCTTATTTAATGGCAATTAGAAACTGGGGGGAAAGCTGCTGTTTGGGGAAATAAAAATACAGTTCTCCAGCATGCATCCTAAGGGTTGGATATGCAAGGAAGCTTTCTAGCTCATGGCACTAGAGGCCTCAACAATCTAGGATTTCCCATTGTAAAGAAAGGGAATTGAAGCTGAAAAGCACAGTAAAGCTGTGGACATGTTCACAGCTTGCTCTGCCTTGCTCTGATCTTCATATGTTTTCCATAATGCCTGTATGGTTTTAAAAAAGAAAAAAAAGATGCTCCAACAGAGATGACCAACATGGTCTTCATTGGTGATCATGGTCACTATGGTGCCCATGGTCTCTGCATAGCTGTCAAGTTTTCCCTTTTCTCGCAAGGAAGCCTATTCAGCATAAGGGAATTTCCCTTTAAAAAGGGAGAACTTGACAGCTATGGGTCTCTGGTTTGGGGGCCCTCATGATTTTTTGATATATATATTTTTGCCTGTAAGTGGGACTTCTCTGAATGGGGGGAGGATGGGTTGCTAAGGCATGCCGTGTGTGTGTGTGTGTGTGTGTTAGAGAGAGATGCAGTTGGCCATAAACAGAGGCAGAGATATACGTTGAGCATGTGCCGTGGGGAGGTGGAAGCTAGGAACGTGGGTCTGTGTATGTGTAGCCTGAGAGGGAGTGATGCACTTGGGCAGAGAGAGACATGTGAAGTGTGTGTCTGTGAGTGGGAGATTCATGCTTCTCTGTGGTCTGCATGTGCAGTGTGTGAGAGAGACAGACAGAGAGTATGGAATAGCCCACTTGTAGTTTTCCCTGTGCTACAGAATGCTCCCTGTTGTTATTATTTTAAAAAAGGACACTAAGCCCAAAATAGAGGGAAATCAAATGCTCTATTGGGGGGGGGGGGAGAGTCCCAAATAAAGAAGACTGGCAACTTAAATTAATGGAATATGTTGAAATGGCTAAATTAACTGGAAGACTAAGAAATCAAGAAGAAAGACAACAAATTGAAAAAAGAATGGAAAATGTTTATTGCATATTTACAAAAGCATTGTAAAGAAGTTAATATAGCAGGTTTTTAAAAACACTTGTAATATTAAGGAAAATGTTTAAAATTGGAAATAATTAAGGATAAAGAAATTATATGTATAATATAATATAGTTTAAGATATATAAAAGAACCAGGGGAGGAAATGGAGGGAAGTCAAAGGATCTGAGTTATCCCAAAATATGGATTGAATATGGTGTGAAAATGTTTTATTTTCTTTTTCTTTTTAATTGTATTTGTTTGTTATGGTTTATATGATGATAATGTTTAAATGTGAAAATTATTTTTAAAATTATTTTTAAAAAGAGGAAGGGAGAGGAGGAGGAGGAGGAGGAGGAGGAGGAGGAGGAGGAGGAGGAGGAGGAGGAGGAGGAGGAGGAGGAGGATCAATATTGTGTGATCTCCACAATCAGGACCAGCTGACTTCCCACCCATAGCAGCTATTTTGTGACTTGGGCCCATGGTACTTTCTCAAAATTCAAAATGTTCTCACTGGTCCAAAAGTGTTGGCAACCATGTCCTACACCCATGTGCACAGTAACCCCTTTGTTACCAGCAAAATGAGGAGACTCTCCTTTTCTCCCTACACTCATAAAAAAGGGGAACAAACTAAAATAAAGTGACCAGGGCTCAGGAACCATCACAGTGCTGTTAAAAGAAACCACCAAATAAGAGTCCAGGGACACCACTTTATCATGAAATGGGTGAGGGCTGCTCTGCATACTTCTCTGTGGGAAACGCATAAGATGTAAACACATAAAGCATGTACATGTGTCTTAGAGCATTAACTGGGCCAAAAGACCCAGAAATGTGTATATGAATGTTTAAAGGCATACACATCTTTACATTTGCAGAGTTGCTACCATTTACTTTTTCCATTTTCATCCTGACTCATCCTCAAATACATTGTGTCCCACCTCACTCCTACTCTGCTTTTGTCCTCACAACAACCCTGTGAGGTACCTTAAACTGAGAGATTAAGTCAACTTGGGCCTGTGTGGGAAATATGAACCCAGGTCCCTCTGGACTTAAGTCCAATGCTCCAGCCACCACACTGTTTTCCCACAGACATCATAATGCTGCAAGCCTGAGAGTGGCTAGGGTACACGTGCTTCTCACTCTTCCCACCCTCAAGTATTCTGATGTCCAGTCACATAGGGGTCTTCTTATCATCCTTCTACAGTCCCTGGTTCAAAGTGGGAAAAGACGCTTCTCAAGCCATCAAGGTCCCAGCTCACAGATTCTGTCAGGACATTTGAACTCAGTTGTTTCAGGAAGGTCCTGAAGGGTCAAAAGACACATCCTGCCATAGTTCTCTCTCTCCATCCTCCTCAGAACACAGAGGCTGGTCCTTAGAGGGCCCCGATTGGTTTTCTACAACAAAGAGAGTTGGGGTCTGCGGTTGTAACCGCAGAAATGAATCAAGAGAAAGTAGAAAAGACTTTGTTTTTTCAGTGGGTAGAGAGATTACTTTAGAATTTTAAATATGTACACATATACACTCAAACACCCTGACAGTAGAAACTAGCAGAGCAGGGAAGAGGCTGGGCCAGAGAAGTCTTTTCTCGGAAGTTACAGATTTTTATGTGCAGAAGATATTACAAAGTGCAAAGGGGGGGCTTGCAATATGTACAGTCCACTTTACCACCTCATTCTTTTGGATGTGCAGAGCAGGAGATTTGAACACAGGCCTTCCCAATTCAAGTCCAACTCTCTAGTCACAACTGTAGTCACAGTGTCCTATTGCACCAGAAGCGGTTTAGTCATGCTGGCCACATGACCCGGAAAGCTCACTGTGGACAAATGCCAGCTCCCTCGGCCTGAAAAGCAAGACGAGCACCACACCCCATAGTCGCCTTTGGACTTAACTGTCCAGGGGTCCTTTACTTTTACCTATAGTACAAATTACAGTTGTACCTTGGATCTCAAATGCCTTGGATCCTGAACAAATTGGCTCCCAAACAATTGAAACCCAGAAGTGAGTGTTTCCTGGTTTTTGAACGATTCTCAGAATGAAGTGTTCTCCTACTGGTTTCTCTGTCTTGTGATGCCTGTTGTCAGATTTATGTCCATTTATCCTTTGGCATAGGGTTTGGCTTGTTTGTCCGATATAGAGAACTGAAGGGCACTGTTGGCATTTGATGGCATACACAATGTTAGAAGATGAGCAATTGAATAGTCCTGAGATGGTATGTTTGATGCTGTTGGGGCCAGTAATGGTGTTGTCTGGGTGTATGTGGCAGCAAAGTTGGCATCTGGGTTTATTGCAGGCTCTGGTACCAGTGTCCATGTTAAGTCTGGTTGTTGTATTATTGTGGGTGAGGATTTGTTTAAGATTGGGTGGCTGTCTGTAGGCAATGAAAAGTCTTCCTCCCAGAGCTTGAGAAAGAGAACTGTTATTGTCTAGGAGAGGTTGTAGATCTCTGATGATGCGTTGTACTGTTTTAACTTGGGTGCTGTATGTGATTACTAGTGGTGTTCTGTTATTTTTGTTTTTGGGTCTGTCTTGCAGCAGGTTCTCTCTGGGTATCAGTCTGGCTCTGTTGATCTGTTGTTTAATGACATTCAATGACTTTCATCCCACCATCAACCTAACAATGAACCAATGTATGCAAGAAATACATTTTTTTGACACTACTATAAAAATACAGGATGGGCGTATAGACACCACCTTATACTGTAAACCAACTGACTCATATATACATATGCATGCTACAAGAAAGAAGATTCCACCTAAAAATTAGGAAGAACTTCCTGACAGTAAGAGCTGTTCGACAGTGGAATTTGCTGCCAAGGAGTGTGGTGGAGTCTCCTTCTTTGGGGGGTCTTTAAGCAGAGGCTTGACAGCCATCTGTCAGGAATGCTTTGATGGTGTTTCCTGCTTGGCAGGGGGTTGGACTGGATGGCCCTTGTGGTCTCTTCCAACTCTATGATTCTATATATATACTGTATGTATATATATACACATGCTTCTATATACAATCCATTGTTTATAGCCAGGTCCTCCGTTGCAGCCGCATCTGTTCCAACTCTACAGACAGAGACTCTCACCTAAGAGACCTTTTTAGAACTAAAATATCTGCCTGATGAAGTTAAACAACAGATCAACAGAGCCAGACTGTATCCAAAGAAGTATGCATGCACACAAAAGCTCATACCAATAACAAACTTAGTTGGTCTCTAAGGTGCTACTGGAAGGAATTTTTTATTTTGTTTCGACTACAGCAGACCAACACGGCTACCTACCTGTAAAAAAACCACTGATACATTTAAAACAATATCTTCAGAAAGTGGAAAAAAGTTCCCAAATAATAAGGGAAACTGAGATTTCACAGATATGTTTTTAAAAAAACTACTCTAAATGTTTTCAGATTATCCCCTACTCCACTACTACCCATAGGTCTTGATCACAAAAGACAACAAACACACTTTCAATTTTGAAATGATATCTTCATTTTTTCCCCTTGTTTCCTAAATCTTAAACATTTGAGATGACTGAAGGAGATGTGCCAGTACTTCACTTCCCCTCTGAAATCTTTGCTTAAAACAATTCATTTTTACAGTGCTATTAACAAAATAGATTTTTATGTTGGCAAGGCGATTATATTTTTCAGCTACAGTATTTTCAGGGCTTGTTTTGTGACTGTACCCATTCTTTTTTTTGCTCCCTATGATAGCCATTGTGTGCTCGCACCCATGACATTTTTATCAAAATATGAGTACTGGCACCTAATTTGTACTTAAAAAACAAACAAAAAACTCTAGTTATAATACTGTACTGAAATACCTAAATTTGAAATCAATGTACACTTTTCCTTGGAGTATAAACTCAACTGAACACAGTAGGATCTCATTGCAAGTAAACATGCCCAGGATTATACTACCCACCGATCAAAGCTTCCGTCGGGCAGAAAATGTGTGTTTATTTTTACTTAAATGCAGCACTCCGTATTATTTCTGCTTCAAACATAGAAAAGGGAACTTAATGTGCAGTTTAATTAATCTTAGAAGGCCAGCTCCCTCTTGTGGGTTCCCTCCTATGTTGATGGCCCTGGTCATCAGTGCTCTGATTAGGGGCGGGAGATGCCACTTTAAGTTATCACCATTGCCCAGATATAGTATAGTATTTCATGGGAAACTGGAATGGTGGTGGAAATTGGAATGGTCATTGGGGGTGGGAGGACAGCTTTGGGTTCTACTTGAGAGTGGCCAAGCATGCCGAACGGTGACACTGGACTTCCATCCTCATGCTGCCTTTCTTTTAATTTCAAATGGGCAATTTTCATCATATGAAAAATTTCCTCATATGATACACAGCAGACATAAAATTCTCAGGAGGAATTGCATCCAGCTTTTGACCAGACCCAGCTTCAGCCAGGTGGTAGCCTCATGTGCTTCAAGACTATCTTGTTGGACTTGAAAGTGTGCATAAATCAGAAGTTTGTTTGATTAAATTTCTGGCAACAAAGGAATGAGATAGAGACAGCCAACAGCCCATTCCAGACTTGGAGATTCAGGTGCAGAGTATTGCTGGAGCACTGGAAAACCAGGGAAGAAACCTACACATCTTTGTCCTGCCTTAGTAACTACGATCTATTAAATAATATTAGTTTAAATATATTATAAGCCTCATTCGGAACTTTGGTTAGTAGGAAAAGTATAAATATTCTGATCAATTAATTAATCCCTCCCTCAACTAGCAAAAGCAAAATATATGCATGTGCCAAATTTGAATAAAATAAGTAGATATTGAATCAAGTAACAAGAATTATAGACTCCACAGCTACTAAGGGAAACTAGCTCAAATTCCATGTGTCAGGAGAGAAACTATACATTTTTAATTATTATTTTTCTTTTGGAAGTTTCTTTTTCTCAATGAAAAGTGAGTCTATTATTACTTCTACATTGGCTACTGCAGCAGAAATCATATCCAGGACAACTTCCTCTTAGGAAGCAATAGTAGGAACCTGTCAGTGCCGAAGACAGATCTATGTCTCTAATTCTAGCATATAACCATTTTTGATGATGTGATTGATGCATTTGAAAAGCCCTTGAACCACAGCTGCAGCTTCCATTCTGTTATTTGGGAAACCATCTTGCAATATGGACATGGACACTATTTCACAAGACATCCAGAACACCCCAAACCATGCTAGCCTTCCTCTTATTAGAAACAAATTTTTAATGCTGATTAAAAATATAATCATTATCTCCTTTCTTTATGGGGAATGTGTGTTGTGTCATTTCCCCTCCTTCTCTTAGAATCATAGAATCATAGAGTTGGAAGAGACCACAAGGGCCATCCAGTCCAACCCCCTGCCAAGCAGGTAACACCATCAAAGCATTCTTGACATATGGCTGTCAAGCCTCTGCTTAAAGACCTCCAAAGAAGGAGACTCCACCACACTTCTTGGCAGCAAATTCCACTGTCGAACAGCTCTTACTGTCAAGAAGTTCTTCCTAATATTTAGGTGGAATCTTCTTTCTTGTAGTTTGAATCCATTGCTCCGTGTCCGCTTCTCTGGAGCAGCAGAAAACAACCTTTCTCACACGTAGTTTTCTAAATAGGCTCAAGGAAAACAGTCAATAAAACTAATAAATTTAATGGACCTACAGTGGTGCCTTGGGTTAAGTACCCAATCCGTTCCAGGGTGCCATTCGCACCCTGAAAAGTACTTAACCCGAGCGGTGCTTTAGCGCACGCGCGAAGCGCACAGAACACTTCTGCACATACGCGAAGCTCGCAAAACACTTCTGCGCATGTGTGTGGGGTGGAACCCAGAAGTAAACACTTCCGTGTCCACCGAGTACACAAGCCGAAAGTACGCAACCTGCAGCGTACACAACCCGAGGTATGGCTGTATTTTTCTGTTGTGGGGGGGGGGGGGAACAGAACCCTGGTAACCAGAAAAACTGGGCTAAGATTTGAACAAGGGACATAGGCACAGGGAAGAGAACCACCTATCAGGCCAGAGTCATACCAGAGTGAAGCTCAGTATTGTGTACACTAAATAGAAGCAGTCGCCCAGCGGTTTATCCCAGTCCTACCTGGAGATGCTGAGGATTGAATCTGGGGCCACACTAACTCCTTTCATTTAAGACACTACCATTGATACTCTAAAGAAGTCACATGCATCTTCATTTCCCAATGACAGCCAACTTAATCTCTAACCAGATGTGGCCCAACTGGATCTGACAGCTGTGGTTTTCAAAGCTGAACTGGTCTGGGCAGCTGAGTGCTATTTTGGATCTTAGATTTTAACATGATTTCAGTAAAGAGGAAGGGTATAAACCAGGAAGAAGCATGTGGCTCAGACAACTTACATTTAAAAACCCAAGCTATGGTCCGGAGGCACGTGAGGCTTCCATTTTACTGAAGCTAAACTGGCCTGAGTCTGGTTAGGGCCTAGATGGATAACTATGTATAAATCAAGCCCATATACTTACCATGACTGTGAACGATCATGGCTGTAATTTGTTAAGGATTTTGAGAGTTGATTAAACAAGGAGATAAAACAATTCCCCTCCCAGAGCTACAATTCCCAGAGTTCCTCGGGAAAGGGGATTTATTGTTTATCGTTAAACCACTCTTGGAATCATTGCTCTGATTACCTGAACTGGAAAACATACATTTCAGATCTGAACTAAGGCACTATGGCCACAAGTAGCTCCTTCCTGATCCTAATAGTACTGACAATTCAGTCTTTAAATTGGGCTCTCTCTTTGCAGTGATAGCTTCTGCTGCAAAAATAGAAAGAAAAGCTACAAGTATGTGCATGTCCTTTATCTGGATCCTGGCTGTGCTTTCTAATGGGGTACTTGCCATGGTTTGCCTGACAGGCCAGTTGCCAGTTATACTAAAAGCAGCTATCATGACCTTTTGGCTTCACACATTGCCAGTACCTATTGTACAGGACTCCATCTCTGGCACAGTTTGTAAGAAGGAAGTTGTCCTTCAATAGAGGCACAATATGTGAAACATGGCTGACAACTTTTCTCCTTAAACAGAACAAATCTTTCACTCACAGTGCTGCTTTTATTCCAGCTACAAGGTTGGAGTCTCCTTGAATCTGTTAGAAACCATTCCCGGAGAGAGGAAACAGACACTGTAAATGAACCATGACTCAGTACGTTCCCCTTATACCTGCAAATATCCAGTGGGCTCTAAAGAGGCATTTTCTGTTGGGCCTCTTTTCCTCAAACACAAGCTGTTACTCTCTGAGTCATTTGATTTTTAACTAATTCCAGCTATTTTCCATCCTTCTTTGGGAAAGTTTTAAATGTGCTTTCTGTTCTTCTTGCCTCCTTGCTAGTCTTTGTTTGATTGATCAACGAATAGATTGCTGTTTTCCTCCAAGCTAATAAACGAGAAATTTACATATGTTTAAAGGAATGAATATGTGCAAATGAACATTTGCCATTTCTTTTTTATTTCCAGAACAAAATGGCAACTCAATATAATATGGTAAATGTGGTCTCCTGGGAGTAAAACATAAAGAAAACCACCTCATTGCCATTTTCACAGTCTCCTGCCCTACACAATCACTCCTTTGTATAAAGGAGAGGGTTGAATAGGTACAAGGAACATGAAAAGTATATGAGTTTGGATTCAGCTAAATAGACGGAGAAGCCTTATGCTATTCTCTCACATTCTCTTCAAACTATAATAAATCCCTCTTCTACAATGCTTGGAAAAACAGATCACTTACAGATAGTGTAAACCACTAAGATATCATGATGACACCAACACATGCGAGGGTCACAATTTGCCTAACCCTCACTTTCTTAAGATGCCATAATATGGTGGGGAGGAAACAAATATGGTCAGCAGTGTGGGAATGTCTAGAACAGAAGCCATATTTGAACCAAGGAATTGAAGCATTGAGTAAGTGGGTGACAACAAGAAGCCACTTACATTTATAAGCATTTTTCAGATGTTCTAAGAGAGAACAATAGGTTCATTTCAGGCAGGGAAATGAATGCATGTAAGCTGGATGCTGAACCTGTCACCAACATGGCATGCCATTTATGTGTGAAGGGCTTTAAAATGTATGCAAAGGAGTTTGTAAAATGTAAATGCATATGGATTTACAGTATCTTAACATATTCCAGTGTGTCTAAAGACAAACAGTATGAATATATACTAATTGTCAACTATTTTGCCTACTGTTAACCAAGTGGCTGATGGTATCACCTTCTCCAGGTGAACTTCCAACTAGGCCCACCCTTTTCCTTATTTTTGATTCTTTCCTCATTTGCTTCATGTCGTTCCTTAGTCACAATAGGCATGAAACACAGATGCACCTTCTACGCAGGCAGTAGCTGATTATTATCTCAAGGTAGTTTTCATTCTATATAACTCCTATCTACATATATTTTTAAACACCACAATGTGTTTTCAGCCAAATCCTCTTGCTATCTTGAGTCGTTGAAATGTCTGCATTTCTCTCTGGAACTACCGGTATGAACTGGAGGTAACTGTGCTGTGCAAAATGCCATAGAAACCACTCGTGAAGCTGTACTCTTAATAATGAAACGTGAGTAGAATCTCCATCCATCAGCAAGTAAAGAGAAGGTGCAAAGAAGCCCCATTATTTTACCATTCTTAACTACTCTGATTGTGTGTATGAAAGGATTTTTTAAGGTATGACAAATCCATACTAAATTATTTGTAATATGTTACAGTTAAAGATCAGTTACAGTGTTTTTGTAAATCAAAACAAAATGTATTTGGGTTCTGCATCCTTCCGGTTTTCTGCAATGTTCTCAAATTTCTCTGATGTCAGATATCAGATTCTGTGCTGTTAAATAACCCACTAATAGCCCCTCCCCACCGCATTCAAGTTATATAGTTTAATAATGAGCATTATTATTAAGCAGGTTCTGTCTGCCGGTCTTCTTGTCTTTCAGTCCACACCCAAAATCTGGCACAACGAACAGGTCACACCTACACTTGAGCACGTATGCACACACATAAACATGTAAGTGGTTTTGTTGCATTTAGAAAAGGAAATAGAGTCAGCATTGCATTTGCTAGTAATGTATGTCCTCCACGACTCTGTTTTCCCTCAACTTGTATACTTGCCTAAGACTGGTCATTTGTTACTTGCTACTTCAAATTGATTTCCTTTTGCCTTTGCTTTTTTTCAGCCACAAGTACAGAGAACAAAGAGCACAATTTATACCAGCCATCGAGAACCAATCGTTAGATAACCAATTCCGTTACTAAAAATGTTAGAAGTAAAACAATAGTTTAATTTTAACTTGGCTTTCATTTCTTGCTTTACTACAAAAGGTTCAAAGGAAGGCCAAACATTAGAACTCAGTGGCTCTTTAAGCATAATACCAAATTCATACATTACAAAAGAGGCACAGGAACTGTTTCATAGTGGCATCCATCTGAATACTGGAGAAGCGTAGAGCACATGGACCACACCAATTGTATGAGACTTTCCCACCCCTTAGAAGCCCGCACTCTTAGATGAGTGTTGAGTGGATTAGAGAGGCCCATGTAATCCTCCAACACTTCACCCTGCTACTCAGTCATGAGCAGCGCTGCCTCAAAGTAAAGCAGGACCATAGTTCACTGGTAGAGTATCTGCCTTGGTGTCTCCAGACAGTGTGGGGAAAACCATGTAGAGCCACTGCCAGTCAATGTTGACAATACTGAGCTAAATGTGTCAATGGCCTGACTCCGGATAAGGCAACTTCCTATGTGGTTCCTAAAACATTCTGCCTGTTGCAGCCCCTAAATGCACACACACATCCCACTACTCGAGCACCATCCAGACAATAATCCCTGCCTTTATCTATTTCCCCTGATGGCACTTCATGAAGCAGGGCCACTTCATGATGATGCATAGTAGAACAGCCCATGGACATAGAACATGGCAATATAAACTTGTCTTTGTTTTTGCATTTGGTTTGCATTTGGCAATTTAGATCTAAATCAAAATACTAGTCCGATGCAGAAGGACAAATAGCTCAGTGGTAGATGGCACTGTCTGCACACAGAATTTACCTGTTTCCATCCCTGGCACCTCCAGCTTAAAGAATATCAAGAGGAAAGCTGGGAAAGACTGCAGCCCAAGACCTTGGGGAGTACTGCTAGTTGACCAGATTCATAAGCTGTATGCACACCTGAGTACCACAAGCAGGGCTGGAGTCGGGTGGTCATGAGTCCTACTTTATCTTGCATGCATCAATCACACTATCCCCTTTGAGTACAGAGACTCCATGCAGCATCGATTCCCAACAGTGGCATCCTCCCAGAAGATGGACTAGGGTTGCAGAGGTAAAACTGGTAGCACATTTGCAAAGCTAAGCAGGGTCCGGTATGGTTTCAAATTGGATAGGGAACCATGTGTTGAGATTCCTACATTACAGCGGGTTAGATTATATGACCTTCAAGGTCCCTCCCAACTCTACAATTCAATGATTCTATACTTCTCTTGATTACTTACAAGTTTTTACACATAATTCCATTCTGCTCTGTTTCTGCATTAATCTGTGCTTTTAAAAATGTTTCTGTTAACATGCATATTTAAATATGTATTTCCTCCCAAAATAATATTTAAATGTGTCTTATGATTTGTTTAAACTACCAAGAACTGTGTCAGAGAACTGTAGAGAGCTACATTCCGATCCACACATTAGTCCAAGAGATTTAATTCCTCAAGCATCGCTCAAAATGTTGCACTAGGATCGATTGCTCAGGTAGCCAAGGGGGTGAAAAAACTTGCTTTGAGTGAAGTGTGTCTTTAATTTTAATCTGTAAAAAAAACTATGCTGCAAATAGCAAAGGTCCAGTAAAGACTGTAGCACTGGAATGGGTAGATAAATGACTCTGTACATATATACTGACAAACTGGACCTTGAGGACTTTTAACTCAGAGAAGAGCACACTCCTTTGATTCTTCAACTATGGGCAACCATACCTATATTATGATATTGGAGAAAGCACAAAGCAGTTCAGAATAGCTATTTTAGCTGAGCCAAGTCTAAAGGAAAAGTAGTTCAAAGAGTTGCATCAACATCTACATTTCAGATGCCTCCAAAGTTCAAGTGGTCTTAGTCAGGGTTTATTAGCTTAATTGTTAAGGAGATACCATGGACTTGCCACAAAAGGGGAGTCCAACCGAAGGCAGGTGCCATCTTTTCCAGCGGAGTGTATGTGCATGTAATTTTCTGTCCTTATTTAAGATTCATCACTAATTCATCTCTCTCTCTGCCTCTGCCTCTGTCTTTCTCTCTTTTTAAAAGACACATTAATTCACCCTATGCACATAAAACATGCAGTAAAGGTTTGAGAACTGTGTGTGAGAAAGATGGGGAGAAAAGAAGCTCACCATAGTGGCTGAATGGAAATAAATGCATAATTCAGCCCCTTAAAAAATTGTCCTTGGCATTAATGAGGAACAAATTAGCTACTCTCCTTGGGTGTCTACCAGAAATAATAGTAACAAGTGGAGCCTTACCCCCACCCCTCAGTCGTATGTTCGTTTGTAGATAAGCACTGCAGAGAGAGGTAAAATTATGTCTTTTAAAAGTTTTCCTTTTTTATGGAGAGATGTAAATGATAGGGTTGGATCTGGGAAGTGTTTCAGAAATGTATATTCCACTGAGACAATGGCTTTTGTCATCAGAAGAAAGAATCAGGGACTATCAAAACGAACCAAAAAGAACAGCAGGCTTAGCCATGGTGTATATTGAATCAGTAAACAATACCCACACCTTTTTTCAAACTTACTGGATAGCCACAAGGAGGGGGTGATGATGGGCATACCAGGGAGAGCATGTGTGCATGCTCAGGCAATGAATCTGGGAAGTGTGTGCACTCATAGCAAAACATTAGGACAAACAAAAATTTTGAAAAATCAGTAAGTATACCATGGTGTAATAATAATAATAATAATAATTTATTATTTATACCCCGCCCATCTGGCCGGGTTCCCCCAGCCACTCTGGGCGGCTTCCAACAAAACAGAAATTCTAAAATACAGAAATCCATCAAACATTAAAATACAGAAATCCATTAAACATTAAAAGCTTCCCTAAACAGGGCTGCCTTGAGACACACTTCTGCTTATGATTTAACGGGGGGGGGGGGGGCTTCTACAGTATGTGATGACTTTTAGTTTGGAAAAAGAACTAAAAAATGGCTGAGGAGCAGAATAGACAGAGGATTATAAAATTATGCACAGTGTGCAGATAGTCATCTAACTGTATAGTTAGAAGGGTCTTTGTAGGTCATCTAGTTCAGTCCTCTGTTTAGTGCAAGAAATCCAGCGCTACAGCATCCTAGTTGGTAGATGGTAGTTCAGCCTCTGCTTCAAGACCTCAAGGGAGGGGCAGCTACCAGGTAATTGGTTCCATTGTCTCAGTGGTCGTATCTTCCAGAGGTTTTGCCTAATGTTCAGGCAAAATCAATCCTCCTGTAACTGAAGCCTATTAGATCTAGTCCTGCCCTCTGGGGCAGCAGAGATTTGCCAAAGAATTGATGCTTTTGAATTATGGTGCTGGAGGACACTCTTGAGAGTCGCATGGACTACAAGAAGATCAAACCTATCCATCCTGAAGGAAATCTGCCCTGAGTGCTCACTGGAAGGACAGATCCTGAAGCTGAGGCTCCAATACTTTGGCCACCTCATGAGAAGAGAAGACTCCCTGGAAAAGACCCTGATGTTGGGAAAGATGGAGGACACAAGGAGAAGGGGACGACAAAGGACAAGATGCTTGGATAGTGTTCTCGAAGCCACCAACATGAGTCTGACCAAACTGCAGGAGGCAGTGGAAGACAGGAGTGCCTGGCGTGCTCTGGTCCATGGGGTCACGAAGAGTCAGACACTACTGAACGACTAAACAACAACAATGAGACAGCCCTTTAAATATTTGAATAGCAATATCATGCCTACCCCCACCCCTCATATTTACCTCTTTGTGCTAAACATACTGCTCTCCACCTTTGTTTCCCTTTTCTGAGCCTACTCCAATTTACCTAGAAATAATGGTTATCAATAACTATTTTACTCTCTCTCAAAATTCTAGAACTTGGAGTTCATCATCATCCTTTTTATTTGACCGTCCGTCAGAAAAAGATATATTTATACAAAGTTAAAACATCTGAAAGGGTTTTTAAACACAGCCAACACTAAAAAAAGGGCTAAACAGATAGCCCCAAATCAATACAGTCAATTTTAGTCTTACGACGCTTGAAAGCTACAAAAAGAAATTTGGCCACCAAGAAGGCTGTATTTCTAGTAGCATTATTCAGCAAGTATTAAACCCTGATTCTCTGGGTAGAAAGCTAAATTGGAGTAGAAGTGGAGCTATAAAATTTTGCCTAAGCTCTTGTAAGAAGGGCAAGTTAGGAGAATATGTTCGGTGGACTCGACCATGCCCATGGCACAATGACAAGTTCTCTGGGCGTATGGTACACCCCCATACCTTCCCCACAGTACCGCAGAATCAAGGGCATTTAATCTAGCCGCTGTAAGAAGTCTACGGTATTCCACATAGTAGATTTCCGCAAGGTAGGGGGCTGGTATGATCTGGTAGATCTGGTCCCCTAGGAACATCCCTGGTTTAGCTGTGCTATATCTTCTTGCCTAGCAATATCACTCAGTCTCCGGGAGATCACAGCTCTGGCTTGAATGTACGTCATAGACTCGAAGTAAAAGTGTGACAATCCGCAGGATTGAACCTCATTAGTGACTTCCCTTTCCCACGATGACTGAAAATCATCCCTCAAAATCAAGGAGTTATGCAAAAGATTCAGGACACAATACATAATCAACTGGGATTCACAGTTACCGGATGTGGTAAGATAGCTTTAAATGTGGACATCATTACATAATTTTTGCAGGGATAATGCCTTGACGGACAGCATTTCAGGATTTCGCTCACCACCAAATCCCAGAATTTCTGCCTGAAATCTTTGTAATGGGAAAGCTATTGAGTGGGGGAGGGTGTCTCGCCCCATGGCAAGACAAAATAATGGTGTTGAACTGAGCAAACAAGCAAGCAGGCCTTTGCAACTGAAAGACAGATTTGGTCACAATGCAATTTATTTGTATAATTTAATTAACCTGCCAGTGTCTCATCTATTATGCAGATGCAGATATACTAAGAATACCTATCCTTACATATCTCAAAAGACAAAACAAATGGCTCCAAGAAATGAGGTCTTGGTATACTGCCTCCACATCATCCCCTGCACCTCCCGGTCTTGTGCTTGGATCTCTTTCACCATTGCTTTTGTAACTAGCTTCTGGGTAAAATTCATTAATTTTTATTAACAGGGAAAACATTTGTCCCCGTGACAATATTTGCATTGCCTGAATGATTTTCACCTCTGCCACAAGGTGTACTATCGGCTCATACATCACCCGATTACTTGGAGAGCAGAAAGACCCTCAGTCATTAGTGAGTGAATTAAAGATGATCTAAAGAGCTATTAATCACACTGACAAAAGCCTTAATGTTGCTGTGACCCTTCTGGAGCCTGGGGACTAAAAAGGAAGCAGAGGGAGAGAAAATGGAAACATATGTTTTCTCCAAAATAACCTACCTTAGGAGAACTGTCAGAGGGAGAGTCCCGTCAAGTCGAGGAATTTTGCCTCTGGATTATATAGGGAATTGTTTGTATAATCAACCCTCCTCACCCCCACCAATCCTTTCAATTAATTTGTTTATGATCAATATAAACACTTTATAAGTGGCAGGAAAGCTACGCTCTCAACCTAATTTTCTTAATCAGAATCTATTTCCAAATCTGGTTATTCCTTGCCATACTGTGCTTAAAAAATTATTATGAAAATAAAACAACAAAGCATGCATTTGCCAAACATGCCATTACATTTGAAGAGAATATACAGGGAGCTTATTGCTGCTGTTTGTGCTCAAACATTGCCAACCTACCTATTAAACTGCATAATATAAGAAACTATCTTAATTCATTTTAAACACTGCACACAGTGTGCAAAAGAAGGGTGTTTCAGCTTGATTTTAACATTGTTCACTACAAGAGAAGTCTCATTGGTTTCAATAGGACTTACTCTTAGGAAAGTGTGTTTAAGGTTGCTGCTGTGCAGAACCTTATGAATTTTATTCAGATGTAAATTTCACTGGGCGCAGCAGGATTTCCTCCCAAGTAAGGTAGCAGTTTTGCAATAGAGTTTTGCAATATTTTAACGTATTTTAGAGTATAAACTGCTTTGGAGGGGCAAATTTAGATCAAATTCTACCAATTTAATTAGTGTATGTGTGCATGCAAAAATTCATATTTTTACAGTACAGTCCTACACAATGAGTTCAATGAGACTTACCGGTACTTCCAAGTGAGTATAGAATTATGGTCATGATTAGAACATTTCCCACTATTCCAGTTATGAATGATGAATTTAAGAAAAACAGGATCCAACTCCTGAAGTTAGCAAGTTAACTAACATTATTGCTTTATAATTCATCACCAAGATTTTTGGGGGTATTTTTATTCTTTTTAAAAATAGCACTGAAAAGTCAATTTTCAAAAGCAGAAGTTTAAAATTTTAAAAAACTGCAACTATCAATTTTTGCTGAGGTTTGTGCATGTGTATGTGTCTTAAAATGTTCATATTATTAATTATGTATTAAGGTTTTTAAGATATTTTCATTTATATATCTCTTTGAAGGGAACATCAAAATGACCTGGGTAGCCTTGCCTTTGAAGTCTGCATGCTGAATATGGACAAAAGAAGAAGAGCCCCTGTACCTGATCAACAATAATGCATAAAAGGATGCATAAAAGGATGGAAACACAAAAGAGAATAGAAAAAGGAACACAGAATTACTGGCTAAGAGCAGCAAGTCAGTAAAAAATGAGCCAGACTTTATTAAGCAAAACAATTCAAATATGGCTGCCAAATAGCCTCAGTGTTTTCCAACTTTTTTGTCTCCCTTCCTTTCTAGAACATTCTTTCATATATTGCTAGGACAAGCAACAAATTATCCCAATTGCAAGGTCAGGTGAAAATTTGGCTTTCCAAGTCTATGATATGAAGTGTTTTGGCAATTAATATGACTCTGTCTATTCATAATTGTTGATGCTTAGAAAGAACCCAAAACAACTGGAAAAGAACCACAAACCCATCTTAAGACTAAAACAACCAGCAGATAAGTATAAACATGGCTTGACACCAAGTTTTTAGGGCCAATTATCAATTTATATTTTGTACCCCAGTATGGATTCCCAAACACAAAACAGTTACACAAGCCTTTTGTCAAATGGGAAATGAGTTTGGATGTGTAAAATTCAGCATCTGCCCCTTCCAGATTCTTGGAAGAGAAAAAAGATCCAGCCCCTGCTTTTTAAAGGAACATGCACGGAATTTTCCTTTACATTTGCTAAGAGCCTGAGTACAAATAAGAATCAGCCACCCATCAAAAGTATTTATTCCAGAAGAAGAGGAGAAGGTGGAAAAGGAAGAAGAACTGGAACATCCAACATCCAACTGGAGCATGAATTCTGTGCATGTTTGAGGACAACATGGGTGTTGCCTTCATTGGCAAACACTACTCAGTTTTGACTAAGGTCACTGGTAAAAATGGTGAAGTCAAATATATTGCAAAACAGGTAGGTAGCTCATACCAAAATAAAAACTTAGTTGGTCTTTAAGGTGCTACTGAAGGATTTTTTTTTATATTGCCAAACAGTTATAGGTATATGCTGAAGTTAATCGCTAATCTACCCTGAATATATATCTATCTACTCACATACAAACATATGCATATACAAATAAAAAAAGTCAATGGTTTCAGATGAGGTGGTGTAATCTTATCTGACTACTTTTGATTTATTCATTTGTAACTGCTTTTAATGTTGAAATGGGGCTCAGAAATGAGCACGTTTCATAGCCACTACAGTGGTACCTCAGGTTAAGAACTTAATTTGTTCCAGAGGTCCATTCTTAACCTGAAATGGTTCTTAACCTGAAGCGTGCTTTCGCTAATGCCCCCCCCCCCCGCTGCCACTGTGCCGTTGGCATGCGATTCCCGTTCTTATCCTGGAGCAAAGTTCTTAACCTGGAGCAACCACTTCCTCGTTAGCAGAGTTTGTAACCCAAAGCGTCTGTAACCCATAGCGTCTGTAACCCAAGGTACCACTGTAAATGTGCTTGATGTCCTGGGACAAAGGTAGACTTTGGCTTGAGCATCCTAGAACAGGCAGTGCTTGGGACCTGATGTTATTATTCTCAGTTTCCACATCCTAACACTGCTATTGATAAATCCTGACACTGCCCAGCTGAGAAGGAGGAAACGCTGGAGAAGTGTTTTACTCAGCATTTGCTCTGAAGTTATCTTGTCCTTCTCTGCCATAATTTTTCTAGGTCTGCCACCACTTTCCTGTCTCAGCTGCCTATGCTCAAAATGAAGAGGACTTTAGGCCCATTTTATAAGACTGACTTAGAATGAGGTTTTCCCCAAGAGGCAATACTAGCTTGCGATGGCATCCTCCAGAGAATCATTGGAATAATTCAATAACAGTGCTGGGAAGTAAAGAGGTATCTCTTTCAAGACTGGTTCTTTCAAGAATCCCATGGGGTAGCTTAAGTTGACAGGTGGTGACGCCCAAAGTTATCCTGCAAACCTCATGGTTCTGGAAGAGTAGGGATTTGAACTCAGGTCTCTGTAGTCCAACTCTGATGCTCTAGCCACTGGCAAGCATGGAACATAAGGTCTATATTTTCTACCTGGGTGTCCTATGTGCAATTGTCTTATAAAAGTTGGACATTCTGTACACACTGGCATAACCTGCTGCCAGTCAATTGACATATCTGCTGCCTGATTGTACTGCCTTCACAATCGACTTCTATCAAGTTTCCTAGTGGCACTATAATTAACGGATATTTAAATATAATGCTACAATAAAAATGTTTTAGGGAAAGTATCACCTGAGAAACAATGCTAATTGAAGGTCATACTACTAATAATAATAAAAATACCAAACCCACACACTAAGTTCAGAAATAAAGGGGATCCGGTGGAAATGAAGCGTGTGATGGTAAATAGGAACTGTGTTCACTTGCCGTCATGCACTATAGCTATTAAGCCTTAAGGTCTTAAAGGTACCAAGCAATGCATATGATAAATTCTTCCAAAACATCCCAGCCATAACATAGTTCTTGCTGATTGCTCATTTACCCATAATGCATGCTGTCATAGCAAAGCCTGACAAATGACAGAGAAAGCTCAGGTTATTTTTTACACTGACTGCCAAGCCCCTCACCTCAGATTATTCATTTATTAGGGCAATCACAGAGGCCCGGGTACTTAATATTGTTTTCACCAAATATGAAAATGATCTACTTTCCTATTCTTTAGTTTCTCCTAGGGCAAGCCATTTATCATCAGCTCAGGATAAATGACTGCTTCATTATAGCCATAATTTATGAGATGTTAGAACTAAAGAGCCACACCTAAAGACTTAAAGCTCTAATATGGATTAGAATACAATAATCAATCAATCTAATACACTTTTTTGTTGCTTAGGACTATTTTTGTTTTCAAATGCCTAGAGATTATTTTGTCCCTAGGCCTCAAGTATTCTTCAATCTTCCTTTCTTTACTCAAATTCTCTTCCAGGTTTTTGAGGAATTACAGGTAAGAAGATCATTACTGGTAAACATTAAAGCCAACTGTGGGCATAGTCCACTGGGATCTGAATACCTGTGCAAGTTTCATTAAAATGAATGGTAACAGTGCAAACTAAAGAACTCCTCTGTTTTTTGCATTCCTTTTGAAGAGACTTACACAGGAGTCATCACTGATGGATCGTGTCCTGTGGCTACAGTTCAACAAATTTTTGAAGCAATATATTTGCACCATAAGCCATTTTCTATTTCAGCAGAAAATCAACAACTATTTTTTTACACAAACTTGGCATGCATAGAGTATGGGCTAAGTGAACCTGTGCAGCAATCCGCTAGTTGTGAAGCAGCTGTGCCATTGGTTCATCATGCATCTAACTCCCAGCTCAGTGCTGATTTTACTATGCTATCTGCTCAGTGTATTCTGCTCTATGGCGATGGCATAGTTGACTTGGGTATAGGGCATGGTCTGAAGGCATATAAAACAGCTTCAGTAATCCTTGCTGAATCTATATCATATGCTCTGTGCCTGGATGAGAGACCCTTTGGAATTGTATGGCTCCTAAATAATTAGAAGAATGAATACATAAAGCAATCATATGTCCATTATGCCATGTGCCCAGTTATGTGCACATGCTCTGGTTTAAGTGAGACCTAGGCGTTTGCAATGCACAACAGAGGACTCTGATGAAGACAAGCCTCAGGCTTCTTCCTCACAGGGAAACCATCACTGTACTATTCACAGCCCTGTCACCATATTCACAGGACGAATCCTATTCAGTGCCTCCATCTTCTCAGTCTCACAAAAGCCAGTTGAGGGCCATCTAACAACCAGATATCTCTTCCAGCGAGCGAAGCAGAGCCATCCACACTACAGGTTTTGTCAATCTACATAAGGCTTCAGTTGGCTTTAGCTCCATGCTGAGACAACATCTTCTTGTAGCTACCTTAGGAGGCAAGAGCTTCAACCAGCAGAGCTTAATTGGAGCTCTCCATGGTCCTGTTTTGGTCTGCTTTCTATACGTAAAAGCTTTTGATCAGGCATCAGTTACCTTAACTGGACTTTCCCTGCCTTAACCTAACTTGGCTTGCTGTGACTCCTGCTTACCTTGGCCAGACTTAACCATTACTATTTGTTGAAGGAAAGTTTGAAGGAAAAGTTGCAGGCTGGAAATTCTGTGGTGCATTGCTGAGATACTCAACATTGTAAACACACACCCTTTTGCATTTTAAATGTGAGGAACCTTTCCTTCAACAAAGTATGACCAAGGTAGGTTATGCCTGACAAAGGTAAGTGGAGTCACGGCAAGCCAAGTTAGGTCAAGGCAGGGAAAGTCCAGTTAAGGTAACCAATGTCTGATCATTTACCATCTGATGTTTAGTCCAGACCCCAAAAAGTCTGCCCTCAGAATCTGTGTGATGGTAAATATCCAGAATCTGAAATTAAGCAGGTGAAAAAGATCTTAATAGAACAACATCATTTATTCCAACTGCAACAAAAAAGCTTTTTGAATTTTATTTGCTTGACTGATTTGCGAACCTAGGGTGGTGGCAATGGGACCTGGGAAGACTGTTGTTGCAGAAGTCATACCTGTCTCATTCTTTCCAGCTGTGGAGCTGTTATAAACAGGAAGATTCCTGAGATTGCTACATGGTAGTACCAGAAATTGTAGAAATGCAGGCAGAAGAGCAGACCAGGAAAACCTTGGGGATGCATTTGAGGGCCATTGAGGTAGGCAAATAAGACCTTTCTTTTTTTCAAAGCCACCCACCCCACCCCCCAAATATTCTGAAACTCCTGTTAGAAGCATCATCCTCTGGACAAATCACAAGGGGATGAAATACTTCTACTCAAAATAGCACTTTGCTCTTTAGACAGTGTGTCTGGTTTGTATCTGCATTGTATATTTACCCGCCCCAAGCCAATGCAAACATTATTTTTAAGCTCTGAGTCATGTTCAAAACACTTGCCTAAACGCACTTAACCACTTAAGCCTGATCCTTTTCATGGGGTTTGGCCGGAAATCTACAGTTTATTTTCTTTCTTTTTTAAACACTCATAAGAAAATCAGGTTGAGGATTAAAAGATAAACACTGAGTGGAAAGCAGGTGCAGATTCCAAAGCCTTCAGAAAGTTCTCTCTGCCTTCCTGAGGCTGTGTAGCCTACAGGTGAGACAAATGGCCCCCTGCTGCCGGCATGCAAGCCTTGAGTGATACCTCCAGCAAGGCCTGGTGTCTTGAAATCACTCAGCCTTGAAATTAACATCCCAATAGGGAGGGAGGGAAGCAGTTTCCCCCTTTTTCTCTTTAGATAACAGCAAGCCTACATCTTCAGCACAAGGGAAAATGACAGCAAGGGTACTATGGAAGAAGGAACATTATGTTCCTGGGAGGAAGTGTTTATTTTCATCTACATAGAGACCTACCAGGGCCAATCCATGCTGCCATTTTTATATGGCACAGTCCACACAAGTTAATTTTCTTATGCTGGCACATTCACATTGCTTAATCTGACAAATGTCTAGATTGTGATCCACTGAGCTGGAGGCCACATCACCTTTTAAGTTTCCTCCCTTCCACCACCCCTCTCCCCTGAGTCAGGAAAAGTGGTACAAAAGAGTGGATGAAAGCATATCTCACTTGGGAATCTGGCTAATATTTTCACTCCCGTTCTAAATGAGCCACAGTTTGCTTCTGGGCCTTCATTGTACTCTGGCATTCTCTAAATCCTACAATTTGATACTAATAGTAATTGTTTAGGCCAGATTGCCCTGATAAACTTAATAAAGGACAGAAGAAGTTTCATTGCAAAATCTTTATGCCATAAATTTATAGAATGCACTGTATGTGTGCCCATTCCTTTAACAGGATGCATAGACGTCCCCCAATCTGGTGCCCTCCAGGGTTTTAATATGTACAATCTCTGAACCATGCCTCTTTCTTACTTGATTCATGTGCTTCTCATTACACAAACAGTTTTAAAATTCAAGATACAAAATGGCACTCAGGTGCCCAGACCACTTCAGCTTTGAGGACCAGAGGTTTCTGATCCAGTGGGGCGAGATCCAACTGGAGATGAAATTGGCTGTCAATGGGTGAAGAAGATGCACAATATTTTTTTAGAGCACTGATAGTGCTCCAGTAGCATGATCGTAGCATTCAGCCAAAATTAGGCAAATTTTCTTATTTTTTAAAGGTAAAATAGGAAAATGGACAGTCCATAATTAGGAGGGATCTAGGCTTACACTTGAGCTTTGGATTTTGCTTTAGCTCTGTTGTCACAAGTGATGTGTACCGTATCTTCACCCTGAAAATCTGGACACAATCCAAGCGAAGTTATGCACTCTTAGATCCCACAATTTTTAGTGCAACTAAGAACATGCTTAATTCTTCTCATTGCAATCGGTGCTTAAAACTGCTTCACTTTGTCTAGGCTTCACTTTTTAAAAAAGAAGCAGAAGCTTAATTCAAAGCCTGGCTCACTTTAAGAAGAGTCAGTGTTAGGCTTGGGATGGAGAGCAGCTTCTTGTAAAACTGGAATAAATGTGTGCAAAAAGGACAAGCTGGGGCTGGGTGTGCAGGAATTTGGGGGTGATAAACTGGGCTGTCCCCATTCTATAGATTGGACTGTTTTGGGGTCTCTGCCTAGACCTGAAGTAGACCGTCTTGCTGATGCCAGGAACAGGCTTGGGTGAATGCGCCTTAAAGATGCGTGGTCTGCAGCACTTCCAAAAACCACAGTATATGGAACTGCAGTCATAAGCATTAACCAAACGGTCTCAAAATATAGCTGCAGGGTGGGGTAGAGGGAGGCTCATAAATAATGCTTTGGAAGTGTATTTGATTGAAGTGTATTGCTGGCCTTATTGTCAGAGACCATAATACAACTTTAGACTACATTTCTCTTTTCCACGACCCTTAATATCACTAACACTGGTTTCAGTTGAATTCCAGCTCAAGTCTTTGTTGAGGAGTCATTCTTCAATCTAGCCATTATGTGTAATTCAACATCAGCACTTCAGCGAGAATAAAACAATTTAAGCTCTGCAGTTATATTGTGCATGGGCTATTTTTTCTTTTCTGAACAACCACTTGGGAATCTGTACATAAACACAATTATGCTTATAAACATATTGCTTAAATTTACATATATATTAAGATGCTTGGGACTGTCTGACCTACATGCTTACCATAGTACTGGTAAGATATGTCCCAACTAGAAATCTAAAACTTGATACACAAATAATCAAAAAAAAATGCCAACCTCAACAATCTGAAAATAGGAAATGTGTGATCTAATTCTCAAATTATGGAACCTGAACACTATCCCAAAACAGTTGTGAAACCTGAAGTCTCCATGGTGAGAAGATCGTGGCTCCAAATGAATAAACTACAACATATTAAATGATGCCATTTTCAAGACAGAGAATAATTACTGTGTATTACCAAAGATGGACATAGACATCTAAGGACCATTCTCAGCATCTCTTTTGTAAAACAGGCATTAGGCAGATAAGACAAGATTTAGGAATAACCCTGGACTCAGCAGTTATTAGTACCATGTGTGGATCCTTGGGAGAGCAGAAACTTACAATTTGTGAATTCTGCTTCTGCCTTCATTAGTTACATAGGCAATTACCTTACACTAGGCAGCATGATGGAAGTTATAAAGTTATTCATGGTATGGAGAAAGTGAACAGATAAAAGTTTCTCTCTCTCATAACCCTAGAACTAGTGGACATCCAAAGAAGCTGAAAGTTGGAAGATTCAGGACAGATAAAAGAAAGTACTTCACACAGCACATACAGTAGTGAAACTATGCATGGCCACCAACTTGGATGACCTTAAAAGAGGATGAGACAAATTCACAGAAGTAAAGACTCTGAATGCCTACTAGTCGCAGTGGTAGGGTTGCAGTATTTCAAAAAAGTAAAAATCCGGACAGTTGTTGAGCTATTTTTAAGGGAAATTGCAAAAAAAAAAGACACTGTTGACATAGGTTGCCATATGTCCAGAATTTCCATGACATTTTTAATGATTTTTGCCAGACCACTGCTTCCAACTGCAGTATTCCAGCTATGTCTGGGAAATTCCAAACATATGGCAATCCTGCACAATGGCTATGCTCCGACTCCACAGCCAGAGGCAGTGTGCTTCTGAATACAAGTTTCTGGAAACTGTACAATAGGAGAGTCCTGTTTGTGAACCTCCCATGGGCATCTGGTTGGCCACTGTGAGAACAGAATGCTGGAGTACATGAACATTTAGCATAATCCAGCAGGCTCTTCTTGCGTTCATTTACTCATCTAGGTCAGTCTTGTCTGCTCGGAGACTGGCAGCAGTTCTCCATTATCACAGGCAGAGGTATTTTCCATTACCTGCTAGTTGATCCTTTTAACTGGAGAGGCTAGGCATTGAATCTAGGACCTTCGACCACTGAGTTATGGCACCTCCTCCAAATATACCACACGAAGGATAAAAGCAAGAGAAGTTTCCCTCACATTTGTCCTTGCTTCACAGTTCCTCGCCCTATTCTGCTAAATAGGTCACATGCTGAGGCAGCCTTTTGCCTGCATCACTTATAGAATCATAGAATTGTAGATTTGGAAGGGGCCTTGAGGGTCATCTAGTCTGACTCCCTGCAATGCAGGAATCTTTTGCCCACTGTGGGGCTCAAGCCTATGGCCCTGAGATTAAGAGTCTCATGCTCTATCGACTGAACTATTCCAGGACAATACTTGATGGATCATGATGAACCAAAAGACTAAACTGAATGTGTTTATCAGAGTCTGGATGTTGACTTTCGTTTTAATAGTGTTTCACTGTACACTTAGTGAAATGTACACTCAGATGTGCATAAGCAAGCAGCAACAAGAAGAGTGGCAGATGGGGCTCTCAGCAGTCAACCTCCGGCAAGGGGGTCTGAGCGACTATATGTACCTGACAATGCTAACCCCTGTTCACACACCGTTGGAGGGAGGCAATGAGAGGCCCAACTGCCAGTGAAGGAAAGCACAGTATTTTCAAATTATGCAGACCTGTAATGCAGTAAAGGATTTGGTGGGATCTCTGGCAGATATTTGCAGTGCTGCCCCAAAGGTTGCATAGGGCTAGGACAAACAGAAGGTTCTCAGGCTGCCATTAGCTGAGCTATTCAGATTGAGCACATGTTTTGCATACAGACAGTCTCAGGTTCTATTCCACGGTTAAGGTGATGGGTGACATGAAATGCTTCTTCCCAAAGCCCTGGAAGGTGACCATCAAAGCAAACAATATTGAGTTAGATGAATGAATAGTCTGGTGATAAGACAGCATGCTATGTTCTCTATCCTAAGGAGGCATTAGACATAGTAAGGCATGTGGGAGGTGAAGTCAAAGGCTCAGAAAGAGAAAAAAGTCTGTTGATGGTAGGGCTGGGAACATAAAGTTGGAAGCAGGAGTGGTTCAGAGGAGCATAAAAGCATAAGAAGAGCCCTGCTATATCAGACCTAATCAAGCATTGTTTCATAGTGCCCAGCCAGATGCCTATGCATGGGCGTACCCAGGGGGGGCAGGGGGAGCAGCTGCCCCACATATGGTAAAAAGGAAGGGGGGGAGGTATAAATTACAGGTCGCGCCATGGGCTGTAGCATCACACTGTTTTTTTCAGTGCAAAAAGTGGCTGGCGGAGAAAAGTGGTTGCAGAGAACCGCGTGACTGCCCCCTCCCCTCCGGGGGGCGTGGACATCATAGCCAGCCAGCCATTCAGCCAACCGCGCAAGGAGGTGGCACGCATTCCCGCCTCTTTCCCCTCCCACCCGACTCCTGAGCTGCTGCGGCAGGGAGGGGTGTATGTGTGTGCGCGCTTCGTCATAGTCGCCTCCGCCACAGGATCGGGCTCCGGAGTGACTGCTCCGTGCTGAGGAGGAAGGCTCCTCTCCGCCCCTCTCTCTCGGGGTGACCACTCCCTCCCCTCCGGGGTGTGTGGATGTTGACCATGCCTCCTGGGGGATCCCGGCCACATCATCGCCAGCCAGGCAATCGTTGTGGCTGGGGGCGTGGCCGAGCCCCGTGGCTTGCCTGCCCCCCCTAGTTTTGATCCTGGGTACGCCCATGTGCCTATGGGAAGCCCACAAGCAGGACATGAGCTCAGTCACACTTTCAGTAGCCTGAGAGAAAAGGGCAAACTGGAAGTGAGAATGGACAGAGATACATGTGGTCAGGAGGTTTAGAGTTGCACAAGGCCGAAGTTCATGGACTGATTTTAAATAACCAGCCAGATCTTGGGCTGTAGGCCTCTTGCAAGAAAGAAAGGATATTCGGAGGTTATTTTGGACTGAAGACACTATGTACTGGAAAGTCTCCATATGTCTTAAAAGAAGGACAGGATTTTCTACTCCCCTCCCCCCTCCCTGCATTTCATCCCTTTGCAAAGAAAAAAGAAAAACTTAAGTTCTCCCTCTCTTTGCAGTTCACACACCATGCCAAGATAAATTTAAGGTCACCTCTAAGAATAGGTGTTTGGCAGTACAAATATAGACATGCCATTCTTCTGACATACCAAGGAAGAGAGTAGAAGCCAAGAGTGCAGTTTGACACTGTAGAAGAAGGGGACATTCTATTACAGCTCTCTGCACATTAATCTGTGTCTTTGGCTCATGTGCTGTTGTATTGTTAATCATCCTTTTGAAAAGGTGCACCATCTGATGGTCTCATGCCAGTTTCTCAAGGCTTGCCTGCCATCTTCAGTTAGGTGCAAGGGATGAGAGGATGTGAAGAAATAGTTTCATCCTGGGCAGTCCATCTTTCAAAATGCCACCTGAGCAGAAACTCTAATGTGAAAGACTCTCTGCTCATCACATGCCCAGCTGAATGCTTCCCTACAGAAACAATTCATATGCACAGAAAAGTATTCTGTGAGGCAAAAAGGCTAAGGCTAAGCCCTTCTCCCTGATTGTTGTGTTTAACTTTATTGGGGAGTTATTATATGAGGGAGCATTCAGTCATGCACTTCCTTACCTAGAAACTGAAACTGAACAATCCACAAGCAGTGTTACCATGTGATGAGCTGTTTGCCTAGAGCACCTTTGATATATGGTGCATTTTCCTCCCCCCCCCCCGAATAGTGGGCAGGCTTCAGGACTGTGGGATTGACTGCTCTTCATTATAACCCTGAGACCCACTATGACAGGCAATGCATGAGGACAATGCTCCTTCTCAATCAATAGTGGGGATCCTGTTGCCCTCCTTAGGATAACTACTATCATATCTGAACACTGTCCATGCCAACTGGGGCTGCTGGGAGTTCATAGAATCATAGAATAATAGAATCTTAGAGTTGGAAGGAACCCAAGGATCAGCTAGTCCAAACCCCTGCAATACAGTAATCTCAGCTAAAGCATCCATGACAGATGGCCATCCAACCTCTGTTTAAAAGCCTCCAAGGAAGGAGAGTCCACCACTTCTCATGGGAGTTGGAGTCCAATAACATCTGAAAGGTCACAGATTCCACATCATAGACCTAGAGTAAACCATGGTTTATGAGACTGAGATCCCTACACCAGAACCAGGTCAGGGAAAGAGTCTCTCCTAAGCACTTATTTATAGTGCATTTAAGATGTGTAAATTCAGAATATGTGCATAATGCCCTAGGTAGCTTGGAACCAAGCTACTTGAAGGACTGTTTCCTCCCATGCCAATCTGTACTTTCTTTAAAATCAGCTATTGCAGCCCTCTTGCACATGCCATTGACCTTTGAGGCGCAGTTAGTGGCATCGTGCATGAGAAATTTATCTGTAGCAACATCTCATATATGGAACTACCTGCCCCAATAGGATCTGTTCCTCTATATTTGTGTTCTGCTGCCACTGGAAGACTTTTCATTTTTAAAAAAACAAGCCTTTGATTCTGCTGTTGCTCTATTTATTTATTTTTAGTTCTGGCTCTTGATGCTCTTTAATTCAGCTTGTGGTATTAGTTGGTTGTGGTAACATGAGTGTGTGTGTGTGCGCATGCACACACACGTGTGGTTAGCTGCCTTGAGGGGGGAAATGGTTGCTTTATTTCAACAGGTAAAAATCCAGACATGAAAATTTGTCAATTTTCCAAAAAATTCCCCGGACACTAATTCCATCATTGGAACCCCGGACATGTCTGGGAAATTCCGGACGTATGGCAACCCTAGATAGAAATAAATCTATATTATATTAGGGCCCCTCCCTGCTGAACGTCTGCTGCTACTGAATCTTCTTTTATTTCAGCAAGCATTTTAACTCTCATTTTATAGTTTTAATGGATTGTTATATTTCTTGTATTGTTGAGCTACTTGCACACTTTTTGCAATTAAGCAGTATATAAATTTGTTAAATTAAATAAATATTTTGTATGACAGGGAAATAAAAACAAAAACATACATGGAAATTATAATACCATATATTAACCTAGTGTTTAATTGGGATGTTTAGCCAACAATAATAAATTATTGTTTTTATCAGATTTGTACTATCAGAATGTGTATGTGTGTGCACACACACATATCTATATCTATATGTAACACTTCATATAGAATAAAAGGCAAACTCAAAATTTATTCACAAAACTAGCGTATTTACTCGAATCTAATGTGCATCTTTTTTTGCCCAAAACACATTGAGAAAATTAAGGTGTGCATTAGATTCAATGGCACATTTACATTCACCAGCAAATACTTTCTTTGGTTTCAAGGTTCTGAAAATTGAGGTGTGGATTAGATTTGATGGTGCATTAGACTCGAGTAAATACGGTACTAAGTTACCAATCAGTTTTTAAAGCAACTGAAAATCACAAAGAGTCTTCAATGCACGGAGGTGGTTAATTAATTAACATTAGATATGATTAATAATGAGCTTTGTTTAATAGTAAGTATCTGCCTGCAGGACCGAACAGGGAGGTGGCAGCCCTCAGAGATTAGGCAACTATATTTATCCTGATTGTGTTTGGGATTTTAACACGTTTTGTGTAGGCTGACAAATGGCCTATTAATTATCTAATGTTGTCTGACAATAACAGCTTGATAAAGATGTATGTTTTTGAATTGCAGGATGAAAACAGCAGAGGAAGAGCCCCACTGGGGCTTCGCTGTCTTCAGACTGGGCTCTGAGCCATGAAAGCAAGCAAGACAAAGCCCTATCTCCTGCCACACAGCCTTCGGAGATAAAATATGTCTTGGCATTAGGGACGTTTTCAGAAAACTGCTTCTGCAATATCTGATTAGGAAAAGGAGGAGTATGTCTTTACTAAATTGGGGTTAAGGCATAATCAATATCATATATGGAGTCTCTGGCCTATTCTGCATAAATGAAGGCACTTCATAATATTAAGGAGTCTATAATGCAGAGGAAGCATATGGTAGGACACTACCTCCCTCTCCCCTAGTCTCTCTCTTTTTTTATTTAGAACTTTATCTTCCAACCTGTTTGACAGCTGCTCCTAAGTGGTTTCACAGTGCCAAATTATTTTTATGATTGTTTGATGTTTTATTCTTCCATTTCAGTTAATGAGATAGGATCCCACAATGGTCATAATTCAGAGCTGTCAGAACTAAAAAGCATGCTTGTGGCAAGATGGCCTGATGGTAAATAAGGGCTAAAAGCAAGGGATAATAAAAAATTCTCTTATCCAAGACTCTGCTGTGATCAAAACTGTATTTGGATCTCCACCCCTCCCCTGTTAATGTTTTATTCAGTCTTTTATCTTACCAGGTACAGCTTTAACAACCAGTTGCATTTCACAACAGATTCAAAGGAAAACCTGTATAATAACAGGATCAGTAAGTATAATGGTGTTTCCCTGCTCCCTCCACAAAACATAGTTTCCCCATCCATTCTTCCTTGGTGACCTTCTTCTCACCTTCACCCCATCATGGCAGTGCTATCATGTTTGAATAGCAGCAATCGGGAACCTGCAGACCATGGTCTAAATTACAGTGAACAGTGTGTACCTGTCCTCCAGGTTAAATTTTTCCCAAGATCCAAACGTGTTGTGAGGAATGCATGGCTGCCCACTGCCCACGTCATTAATAATGATTAATTGAAGAAAGTGCATTGGGTGACATACGTGTGCTCAGGGGAGGATGCAGAAGAGGGCCTCCTCGGTGGCTGCTCCCAGGGGCTTTAGAATTCCCTTCCAAGAGAAGTTGGCCTGGTTTCCTCCTTTTTTATTCTGGCAGGCTTTTGGGAACTGACTGCTTTTAAGAAAAGGGCTCTTAATAGTGTGCTATACCTTTTTTTTACTATCTGCATTTTAGTAGTTTTGCTTTTTCAATTATTTTAAATTCCATAAATAGTTGATTACTTGTTAACAATAACATTTTACATGTTTTTAGCTATGTGTGTTTTATCTGTATTTGGTGTAATTTTTTTCTGAGCCTCCTTGAGTCCTGGTTCTGGGTGGAAAGCAGGATTAATAAACAAACAAACATATTTCTCTCATCTCCCAAGTGTCAACCAATCATATGGAGCAGGGAAACTAAGTGTGGCTTCTTTAAGTAACTGCTACCAAGGAGAAAGGAGGATATGTGTGCCATGTCTTCCTAAACAAATAAACAAAGGAAAACCCAACAGTGAAGATTTAAAATGTTTTTGTGGGCATAGGAAACTATTTTCAGTCTGCTACATCTGGTTATCACCAAAGCATTCTTTTAAAAAAATCCTCAAAATGGCCCTTCATGTTTTATTGTACTTGTCTATATTGTTGTGCACTGCCTTGATATTCTATTTGATTTGGGGGTGGGATATATAAATTCAGGAAACACTTTTCTGCTCCAACAAGCTTTGCCAGCTATATATTGTACATCACCTTGGGACAGATGTGGAAGGAGATTAATAGACAACCACAATAACAATACATGCTAATAGATATTTAAATAAATATATAAGATTTTTCACCTTTTTAAAAACTAGACTCTTACTTTTTTTCTCCTTTATGTCCTCTTACCTCCAAATTTTCTTTACAGCAAACCTTTGCCAACATGGCATGCTGTCTAGGCTATCCCTCCCCCACCCTGCCCGCCTTTCTCCTCAACCTTTCCTTGTAATGAAATGTGTAGGATACATAGGCACTGTTTGGAACGCCTCAAGATATTGAGTGCTATATTATAATTAAAGGGCTTGTGTATCATTTGTTGTGCCAATGGAATAATTTGTCATGTGTTTAGAAGAAACTGTTCAACAAATGACCTTTAGGAGTCCCAGGAAAGGTTTTGCTGTTAGAACTTTTTTGTGGGTTGTTGGCTTATTCAAATGAAAACTTCGTATCATTCAGAGTTCGTTCCTACAGGTTTATTTCAGGATAAGTAAATCTCTTTCTCTCTCTGCTTAGCATTTTATTACTTCCATATGAAATATGGAGAAGTACTGGAGGTTTTTCCCTTCCTCTCTATGTTGTTTTCTTGAACAAACTGTCCCCTTGCCCTCCTTGTTGGAGCTGGTATTTGTTCCATTGGAAGAAACATGTATCATGGAGGTACAGGTACCTCTATGTTCTCCCCCCAAGGAAAATAACATATTTAAGGGGGTATTTTTCAACAGTAAAATGACACTGGAGAAAAGTGCCTCTCCCAGGCACCACACTATATGAATTTAGCCTTCCTGGAGCAGCTATTATTTTATCAATATGGGAGAGCCTATTCACAGGTCGTCTCTGTCATGTCTAGTTTGGCCCCTGTTCCCAAATTTTTAACTCTCCAGGTGGAAATTCATAGTTGTGGATCAGCTATCAAAATGTCTCTCTTCATGCTCTATCTTTCCTTAGCTCACAAATAACATCGTTAAAAGGTCACTCTGTCAGTGCTCAGCATGGTGGAATCTGTGGGTGTACTGTCAAAATTATCACATTGCTCAATATCAAAATACCTAGCATAAATTCAATAGTCAATACTCCTTAAAAATGAATACCTTATGAAAGTATAAACGCTTCATTAAAAAAGATATTTTATTCCTAACAAATTTCTGTTAGGGGTCAATTTCAGTCTTATGCCTTTGTAAATCAGTTCACACATGCTTGGCAATCACTTGATGGACACAAGTGGCAGCTTGAATGTGTGAAATGGCCACTGTGGGTCAAAATAGCACATGCAGAGCTTTACAAGAAGCAGTTCACACATTTAGCTTTAGTAAGTTTTAGTAAGTTTTCTGGTCATTGAATGATGATTTATCAAGTAGCATACAGTATGTGCACTGAGTTTCCCCCACCCCTCAAACAGAAAGTGACACAGACAGCGCTTCTCCTGGCAATCACCTGCCAAAAAAACAAAATATCAAAACATGTAGAATAACAAGCCAAAACATGTAGAATAACAAGCCAAACATGTAGAATAACAAGCCCAAAGATTTCAAATCTTAGAAGAACTACCAGGAGCTTTTGATCACAAAATCAATGTTAATGATATCAATAATTAATGATCACAGCTAATGATTTGTTCAAGCATCATTTACACACACACACTGTATTTTTAAACACAGCACTGAGATATCTATCCGGACAGTGTGAAGAAATTTGCTCTGGATGAAGCAAAGTTCAGCTACTCACTCCCCCTCTCCCCCCCCCCGGAGGAAAGAAAATTGATGATGCCACCAGTTTAATGCTAATTGATTTATTACCTGCCTAAGCAAATCCTGGGCGATGCAATGGCAGGCTTAGACTTAAGGCAAATGATTTACAAGATAATGTTTGACTCTGCGAAAGGGTAATCAGATCCAGATACAATGGATGATAGGATAATTGAGAAGAAATAAAAGAGGATAAATTGCCGTGTGCTAATGAGTTTAGAGGCCCTAATGGGGAGGACATCAGTTTTAACACTCAGGTTATGAGCTAGGAGCAAGAGTTTTTTGGTGTTTTTTTACCTCCAGCAGCTAAAGATGTAGTGCCGAAACAAACCAAGATTAATTGTGTCCAACTGACTTACTTAGCCATTCTTTACACTTCAGACAGCTTCCTGTACTAAATGCAAGGCTGTTTTTAAACCAGGTTTTAACCAAAGAAGCTCACATCTGCTGGAAGCTCCATGTACCTAGAAATGGGCTGCAATGCCCCCAAGTTGCTTTCTGAGGGTGCAGGTGTAACAGCTCCTACTCACCATCCTCTGTATAAGTTTGCAGGTCTCTGCAGGATCCCACAAAGCATTCATTCCGCCTTGGTTGAAGTCAGATTTCAAAGCGATTGCCTGAGCAATACTGTCTCACCTCATGATTCATTTTTATATCTCATTCCACTTCCATCCCACATCACCTCCTAGAACCGGGGACACTTTATGGGTCTTTTTGATTACTGCAGCAGCGGGTCTAAATTTTTCAACAGAACAGGGGGGCTCGCCAGCCTTGATGTAGAAATATATTGCAGGAAAAGATGGGGGTACCAGCAAATGAAAAAGACAGTGGAGTGCAATGTTGTCGGTGAGGAATACAGAAAGTGCTTTCCTAAGAGACAGAGACAGAATATATACCTATGTAAGGTTGCCAGCAAATAAAGTTTCATATGATGAAATGCCTCTGAAATGGAGCTCTAGGAAAGGTCGTTGCTCCTCAGGGTGTATCTAGAGACGCATTCAAGTTGTATTTCATCTCGTGTCACTTTTGTTCCTCACTGTCCTGGTACTAATCACCATGCATTTCACATGCACATTTGCTCCCTGCTCCCAAAACTGCAGATGGGGGTGAGCAGGCGGAAGTTCTGTGCTCAGGTGAGCAAGAGGGTGGGGAGGAGAGAGTATTCTGGGTCAGCTTTCTCTGTTTTTCTTCCCCACTGTGCCTTTTTTGCTTGTCACTCAATGCTAGCAGCCTCCATTGCTGAGTAGGCCAGGGGAAAGGGTTTAAAAAAAAAGGAAGAAGACAAGCCCAACATACATTCTCCTCCCTATGAAACCAACCAAGTATCCAGCTTTGTAGCAGAACTAACTCCATGTTTTGTTTTGTTTTTTAAATTATGTACTGATTTATAGCTGTTTTCTAAATCAGCCCCTGAACCTGTTGCTTCTCCAGGCCCAAACTGTCCTCTCAAGAAATGGCATTCCCAGCTGAAATCAGGCCACTTTGGGGTGTGCATGTCATTTGCCTCTTAAGCAAAACAGTTTAACATTCTGGGGGAGGGGACACACAGGTGCTTTCTTTAAATTTGTTAGGTTTGCAAATCAAAGCATTACAAGAACATGTACGCTGGTGAAGTGATCCATGACCTGCAGAATGGAAGGCAGATCGAGAGTATATGGGGTAGGAATTGTAGGAGAGGGAAACAACAATGACCTTACTATGGGTGTCTGCTATTGATCGCCAAGCCAGGCTGAAGACTCAGATCAGGCATCCCCAAACTCGGCCCTCCAGATGTTTTGGGACTACAACTCCCATCATCCCTAAATAACAGGACCAGTGGTCAGGGATGATGGGAATTGTAGTCCCAAAACATCTGGAGGGCCGAGTTTGGGGATGCCTGACTTGGATGATGCCTTCCTACAGCAGATTGCCAAACATTCAAAAATGAGAGATATAGTAGTCATGGGAGACTTCAACTACCCTGATATCTGTTGGAAGTCAAACTCTGCCAAGAATGTAAGGTCCAACAAATCCCTCCATTGCCTCACACACAGTTTCATTTCCCAGAAGATGAAAGAAGTCTTGGACCTGGTCCTCACCAAGATGGAAGAACCCCTTTAAACCAAATTCTTATCGCCAAAACAAATAACCAGCTTCAGGAGATTTTCCTCAGGATCGCAGCTGAGGAGAAAAAGGTTAAAACTCCTTCCAGCCATGCTGCAATCCCAATAATTATGAGCCCCCCTGCCTGCTATTAAAAAAAACCATGCATGTTAACTGAAAATATATGTTCTATGTCCTCTTTAGGTTAGCCCCCAGTACCGCATGGTGTAGCAAGGGCATCTCTTGTCATTCAGCACCTCATGCTGCACATGTATAGCACAGCTTGTGAATGCTTTTCAGCCCTAGGGCTGCATTCCCTTCTGAGCAAGGGGCACACGTCAGTGGTGGGCAGGGCCAAGGCAAAAGCTGGATGGAGCAATAAATGTTCATTTTACCTTTGCACTGTATTTTTGTTTCTACACACACCTCACACATCCCTTTCTATCACCCATCCACACAAACAAGACACAGAGTTAAAGGACGTATTCCAGCCAGACAAAAAAGCTCAAGGAGGTGCAAAGCAGGGCCAGTGAGGAGGGGGAGTGGTCTTGGGAGAGTTCCAAGGGCCAGGCAGAGAGGTCCAGAGGGCCACATTCAGTTTGCCACCTTTGTAATACAGAGCATGAGCCAAATCACTATGTGGATAAGGCCTTCTTTCTTCCAACACGGCAAGTGTTCTACTTCAGTATTGTTCTACTTTAGCATGGCCAGTTGCCTGGTGTACATGCTGCACTCATGGAAGAGTGCTTAAATCACTAAGCTGTCCTCCTCCCCCAAAAATCTACCGAAGAACTTTGCTTATTTTCAGGACCAGCTACCTGCAATGTTACATCGTATACATATATTTCAAATTAGGCTCAGTGCTTTCTTGAACTTCTTTAAATAAACAGTCACCTACAGACCAGATGTTTGACATGGGGCAGGGAGTTGGGGAGAGAATGGTTTCCATCAGTCCTGTCAACTTGAACACCAGTGATTGTCAAACTGGTGCCACTGGAAAGAGCCGAGACATAATATTTTGAGACTTACCATGTTCAATGGAAACTTCTACTCAGCTTTACAATATAGTCATGCTGAGGTACAGAATTTCAGCTTCCACCAAAAGTTGAGGTTCAGGGTGGAGACACAGGTTCACATAACACAATGTCAACTGTGATTTTTCTAATGTGTGTAAGGGTAACCTTCATTTTTTTTTAAAAAAAAAAGTACGTTTATATTGCACCTTTCTTCCATTTTGGAACTCAAGGCACCGTACATCAGGTTCCCATGTGGCTTCCCACCCAATTAGTTACCAGACCCAGATCTACTTAGCTTCATCAAAGTGACTGCATCATGTGCCCATAGACCATGCGTGAATGCATCATTAGCTGTAATACACCTTCTACAACATGCCATCAAAAGGCAAGCCAGAGATGTCACCAATAACTATGATTTTCTGACTCTGATGTGAAAACTGCATTTCTTCTGGTGTCTGGATCAGACAACAGGTTTGAGAATATTGTTGTGACATGGAGAGAGAGAAAAGTGATCGCTGAGTGTGCAAGATGCTGGGTAATTATCAAGCCCGTTATTAAACAACACACAGCAAAGATTCAGATCTGCAGTATATTGGTTTGGGTAATGTTTGTGCTGTTAAATGAGGGACATACACAGAAGTTTATTGTGTGAAAAAGATTCAGATATGTTGAGCTCACATCCATTTTTGTGGATAAATGTTCTCAATGATCTGTTTGGGGACCATCTAAAGATCTGTCCTGGGACCTATGCTTTATAATCTGCTTATAAATATTCTGGGGTTATGGATGAGCAGTGAAGTGGCCAAGTTGGTTGACCACATCAAGTCATTGCTGGTAAGTAAATGCATAGAGTAGTTGAGAAATTGAGTGAATAGGCACCACACTGTCAAATGTGGTTCAATGGAAGCAGGTGCAAGGTGATACATATTGCAGCAAACAACCTTCTTCCATCTTCACTGAAAGGGTCTGGATAAGGTTACTGATAAGGAAAGAGATCTGGGGTTGTGGTGGATAGCTCATGCACAACGTCAATCTACTGTACAACAGCTGTGAGGAAAAAAATTGAGTTTCTTTTCAGGGATCATTAAAAGGGATTGAAAATAAATATGCCAACATCACAATGCCCATGTGTGACCACAATAATGTGCACAAAACTAGGCAGAGTTCTGGTTACTACAATTCAAAAGGGATTTTGTACTGCTGGATAAAGTGCAGAAATGGGAACCAAGATTATCATAACTCCCCTATGGAGAAAGTTTACAGTATTTAGACATTTTTAATTGAGGGGGAAGAGGCAGGTGTACAAAATTATGCACGGTGTAGCTAAGGAAGTGGGTAGAGAAGAGTTATTCTCCCTCACAGTGCTAGAAACCGCACTCATCCAATGAAGCTCAGGGGAAGGAGATTCAGATCAAACGAGGACATATTGCCACAGGATATGGTGATGGACACCAACTTTTAAAAGGGGATTTAGATAAATTCATGTAGGAAAAAGCTATGAATGGCTACTAGCCATGATGGCTATATACTACAGTACCTCCAGAATAGGAATTGGGTAAACCTCATTCTTGGATGGAGGGGGCATAGTAGGTTCTGCCTACCCCTCCAAAAGACAGAGTATCTCTCTAAAGGGATCTGGGAGGAGTTGCTTCTGTCCATACGCCCAGGAGGGCGATTGGCTACAGTACTCCTCAAGGCGACAATCCCTGCAGGGGTCCCCCTATTTAATGTAAGCCATAGGACTGTCCCACTGCTGGGTTGATCCTGATTCACTTCTGGCAGGAGGATCAGAAGTCAATGGTATGCCCAGTGCCTATGCCAAACTTCTTACAACTGTAGTCAATAAAGTTGTGGCCTTATTTGACCCAATTTAAACTATGTTGTGTCAATGATTAATGATTCCTATCCAGTAGAGGGGCAGAGTGGGTGTGAAGCCTGGGCATGCAACCATTGGTATCTGGTTGGTCACTGGGAAAGAGGATGTTGGACTGGATACACCAGCAGGGCTCTTCTTATATTCTTAGCATGCAGGGAGGTCTAAATATCTATGGAAACAAAAGATGAGATTTGTAAAGATACAAAAATAAAATTGCTTTTCAGTGGTGTGTTACTGTTCATGAGTCATATAGCGGTGCAACTCTATCCACTGTACTGAGAGCTAGAAAGCAAACACACATATATGGAAAACATATCTGGAGACCATAGCTGCCAAGTTCTCCCTTTTTTTAAGGGAAATTCCCTTATGCTGAATAGGTTTCCTCGCGAGAAAAGGGAAAACTTGGCAGCTATGCTGGAGACATGCCAAGTGTAAGTACTAATCCAGCCACACATTATTTTTTATAGGAAAAAAAGCTTATGATGATTATAGATATTATGTGTGCCAAGGTGGTGATGATTTCAAATAGGTACATCTCAGAGGGGCAGTACTGTACACCTCTGACCTTTAGTTGGAGTGTTCAAACATTGCTTGTAATGAGGACTACCAATGAAAGTTCTATGCTGTGCTTGGCTGCACTTTCTATATGAGTGCCAGCAGTAAGATAAATGAAAGACTGGTTCACTGGAGTACTTGTGGTTTGGGGGCTATTGATTTTTGGTCCATTCTCTTTAAAAGTGAGATCTAAAAAGTTGACAGAGGGTCATTAATTTCATCATATACTTGTCGTCTCATCCATAACCAATCCAGGGACAGAGTGTGCTTGTCACTCTCTGTTTGCACTTTATTTGTTTAGCTTTTTTTCTGAGTGGTTCCACTTCCTCTCTCTCTTTTTTGCCCTTTTTGTTTTCTTTCCCCCTTTTTTCCCTTTCCTTTAAAACAATGCCCCATTGCCAGAATCCTTCTAGAAAAAAATTAAATCAATATGACACCTGCGATTGATGTATTCTCTTGTTCCATAATAAAGTCTACATTGGGCAAGGCAAATGCTTTTCATTTTGTTGGGGGGGGGGTATTAAATCAGTCTTGTAAACTTAATCAGTGCACATTAAGCAGTCTAAATTAACACCCATAGATAGGCATTTGGGTCGTAATGGATTATCAAGATTTATCAAGTCCACAGCCACACACCGGCCTTGTTTGCACATCACGGTAAAGTACTGAAGTATGATTCAACTGCCTGAAACAAACAACAGTCTGTAGGTAAGATTTCTCACTAGACATAATGCTAAGTCGGGGATTGTGGTTTGTTTCACCCATGTGCTAGTAGGCAGAAGCAAAAAGACCCAGACTGGCATGTTTGCACTACTCCACTAATTATGTTTTACTGTGATCAGAACTGGACCAAATCATTTTGCTGCCTGAGGCCATGAACAAGATGGAGATTCCCATTCCAAATATGACTGGTGACTAAACTAGCAGTTGAACCCTGCTTCAATACAGGTGACTGGACAGTGTCCTCCATTGAATCTGAAGGCAGCAAGCTAGCTATATAGTGAGGTAGGACAGGGCTGGCCCTGACTGTGATGTGCATACTGGACCACTTACTTAACTGTGCTTAAAGCCATTGGAATCAATGTGCTCAATTGAATTTCACTCTACATTTGATGGTGATTATATCTATCTGCCTATTTCCATCTCTATGTAGAGATCAGACTGTCAACCAATTAAATATTTTAGTTGGTCATCTGTCTTTTAACCAACTAATTGTAAAGTCAATCAATTAAATTTAAATATATTTAAATATTATCAAAACATTAACATAGGTTCCTTTTGTAAATAGCTTACAACCAAACAAATAAAAGTTACCACTCCTTACCAGAAGGTAACATTTTCCATTTTTACTGGAAAATGATACTCATTAATCAGCCAAAGTTATTATGTTGGGAGAAATTTGCACCAAAATCCTGATGAATTTTATAAGGATTTTAAAACAACTACCTCAAACTGATGCAGAATTGTGGAGAATTGAATTTAAGACTGAAAAAATGAGACGCAGAGAAACCAAACCTTACAGATATGCCTATCCCTAGACACCTTTATGAGTAAAGCTCCCTTAAGGCAGCTCACAGAGTAACAAGTAAAAAATACAATTACAACAACAATAAAACAGAATACAATTTAAAACCTCCCCTAAAACTTTAATAAAACAAGGAATAATAAATACACATTAAGCAGTGAATTCCAAAGTTGTGAGGCTGTCAGAGAATGCCCACCAATTTCACTGAACTTAGCAGCAGGCAAATAAGAAGAGCCTCTGCCATTGGTATTAATGTTTGGGCAGGTTGGTTATGAGTGCAGGTGGTCCTTCAAATAGTTCAGATCCAAATAATATAAAGCTTTAAAGGTTAAAGCCAGCACTTTAAGTTGGGCTTTGAAATGCAACAGCAACCTAGGTAGGTAGTTATTACAGTCTACTCTGCAACACTATTTGGAGATTTGACGTACATAGAGCAGCAGTAAAATAAATATAAAAAAGACTAGTGAAATATCTGATGACTAAAAACCAGCAGCAGAAATATGTAGCACAATGCACACATGCTTACTCAGAAGTAAGTGAGGCAAGGCCAAGTAAACTTGCAAAGGATTAGGAAGTATGAAACATGTCTCTTAGGATTTTCTACACTGATTGGTTGATTTAAAATGGACATTGTTAAAACACATTTCTTAATTTCTGATGCACCTGCCTCAAGACACAGTCCATACACGCTGCCTGTTTTGTACCCGACACAGAAGAGTCCATAGAAAGTAAAAGGAAAAGAATGATTAAATACTTGAGATACTGGCGAGAAAATTCAGTATTAATAATATCACAGCCTGCCAGTAAATCTCTGGTTTATAGGTGAAGAAATACATTTCTGCTTTAAAGTGTGTTTTTATATACCCTTGAGTGCCCAACTAACTGAACTATCAAGGGAGCTCTACATGATTTAGAAGTTAATCCTTCAAATAGCTAACAATTGAATGTCTTGGCTGTTTGTAGTTTCCTACTGCTGGCTAATTTCATTTTTGTTTCATGTGTTCAGCGGCTGAGCATTCCTTGTTCAGAACCCTGACATTCAGGTTGGTAGGGTAGTTAATTCAGTAAAGGAGGCCAGGAACGCTCGCACCATTTGTTGGTTTCTGCTAGAACTAGCAGGAGTGGAGGAAAGTCTGTTGTGGAGAAAGAAGGATTTGGTTGCAACTGAGCTAAGTCTGACAAAGGTGGGAATAAACAAAAACACCTTATTCTACAACTTGGAATTAACATCTATATTTAAAACCACAATGTACTTTTATCTTAAAAGTAGCAAGGCAAAAGAGTGTCATGCCATCTTAAAGACTAGTTGGTCAACAGACTACTTTGTCAGTTGTGTGAAACAAACTACAATGAAATCTATTCAGACATAGGTTACCAGTTCATTTCTGGGTTCAATTCAATATGATAATATTAGTGCTTAAAGCGCTAAACAACTTAGGTCCCAAATACTTGAGAAACCACTTCCTTCCCTTCTAAGACTCTCTGGTGTTAAGATCAGCGGAAGCAGTCCTCTTGGTAGTGCCACTGCCTTTAGAAGTTCAAAGGTGGTGGTGGCCCAGGCTTGTAGAATTCCCTCCCCACAGAGGGAACCTTGATTATACTTTCTGTTGTAGGCAGAAGATGCACCTCTTAACCCTAGCCTTTGACACATGAGGTATATGTTTTAGAACACACCCTATTCCTGTGGCTGTAATTTGTTTCAAACTGATGGTCAGTGGAGGGTAACTGTTGTTGTTATTCCCACAGTTGCACAAAGAGAGCATTTTACACATATCACTGTATGACGGGGGGCCCTTACATGTCAGGATTAGGCTCACTCCCTTATCTTCACACACCAATCTCTTCACACACTCTTCACACACTCCCTTCTCTTCACACACCCATAGAAATTTAAACAGGGCAAGAGTGGTGGTGATAGAAACTGACCAGACTTGGCAGTTGAATCTTACTGATGCTGGTAAAGGGGCAGTGTCTTGCACTGCACCTTGGGGCAGCAGGCTACTTTGGGGGTGCACAGCAGGTCGCAAGGCAATTACTCATAGAATTGTAAGAGTTGGAAGGGGTCCTCAGGGGGTCCATCTAGTCCAACCCCTTGCAATGTAGAAATCTCAATTAAAGCATCCATGACATATGGCCATCCAAACTCAGCTTAAAAACCTCCTTCAAGGAAGGAGAATCCACCACTTCCCTATTATCACCACTGATTTGTTAGGTAAAGGGGCCCCTGACCATTTGGTCCAGTCGTGACCGACTCTGGGGTTGTGGAGCTTATCTCACGTTCTTGGCCGAAGGAGCCGGCATACAGCTTCCAGGTCATGTGGCCAGCATGACTAAGCCGCTTCTGGCGAACCAGAGCAGCGCACAGAAACGCTGTTTACCTTTCCACTGTAGCGGTACCTATTTATCTACTTGCATTTTGACGTGCTTTCGAATTGCTAGGTGGGCAGGAGCTGGGACCGAACAACAGGAGCTCACCCTGTCGCGGGGATTCGAACCGCCAACCTTCTGATCAGCAAGCTCTAGGCTCTGTGGTTTAACCCACAACGCCACCCGCGTCCCTGATTTGTTAATCTGATTTGTTAATCACCCTCTAAACCACCATCTCTAGTTGATTTACATATAGGATAATTAATAACAGTTAAAAACACAAACACAATGAATACATTTTTTAAAAAACTAAAACTCTGAACCAACAAACACTCGTGGTGAAGACCCACTAATCGAGCCGGGAAAGCCTGACGGAACAAAAATGTTGTTTCTGGAAAGGGCAGATACTGTTCTGAGTTACTGCAGAGCAAGATTCTGAGATTTTTGAACTTTGCAATATAAACTTTCCCACAGATCAGAGCAACCTACTGGGTGCTTGAGGGATATTGTGTACTGCCCCCTCCTGAACATCAGTTGCCTAAGGCAGCTGCCCCCCTCTGTCCAATAGTAGGGCTAGTCCATGTCATCTCTGAAGATAAAGGAGAATCTAATGTAAAGTTTAGTGCACTTTCAATCAATTCCAACTATTTTCTTTCTCCTTCATCTCTTCCTTTTTCTGTACTTCTAACTCCCCCGTTAAAAAAACAAAACTCCATTCGCTTACACATACACACACAGCAGAGTTAGTTGACAGTGGATGGCCTATCTTGTTTTATTCCTTGTCAAAATCTCTAGCATATGGTTTTCAACTATCAATGTATAATTATTCTTTCCCACCCCTTCCTGGCTAGAATCGTAATCCATTGACTCTGGAGCAAAGTCATTAGCATCAGTGGGAACTGCACCAGAATAAGAGTGGTTTCAGACAAAGGGCGAGTGTATATGTATGAGGTGGTGGTTTTCAAAGCCACTAAGAGATTGTTTTTATAGTATGCGGATTGGCTCTTTGAATTCTTTGACACATCACAGATGCCCAGCAAGGCCTCCTGCCTCAACTCAGATTTCATAGGTCTGCTAAGATATGGTGAGCCACAGTCTTCATCATATATTGTGGGTAGAAGGCAATGCATTCCTATTATTATATCTACCGGAATTCAGTATTGTTCCAGTGAATGCAGACTGTAAGGAATAATCGGGTTTTCCTATAAGGAATTCTTCAGTACAAAACCTCAAGGTTTCATCATACTGTAGCTTTGACTAATGTTTGTTTTTAATATCATTACCATCTCTCTATTCTTCTTTATACATATGGGCAACAATCCCAAACAGTGTAAAGCAAGGTTAATGCAGCGTTGGGTTTTGACTACTGCATGCTATGGTCTAAAGCTGTCTCTTTTCAGTTCATCAGGCTGTTTAAAACTAGAGCTGTGCTAAAATCTGTCCTCCAATTTCGGAAAAGTTCTCTTCCTTTTCTGTTTTTCTGCCTCATTCTTAGAACACTTGATAATGGTTTTAGAATGTTAATGAGTGCAGGATTTTGAGCTTACCTTATGGTTGCAAGGTGACCTGTGTGTTTATATTTATTTCCTGTAAACCACTGATGGGGAACCTCTGGCCCATGTCGTGGCCTGACGTGGAGTCTAGTTTGGCCCCTGTGGTCATTCTCCCCCCCAAACCGCACCCACCTGTCAATCTTCTGACATCACTAGGCAATATAACTGCAGCTCAGCTAACACTACAATCAGATACAGGTCTGCACTTACTCTTAGGTAACTGATCAGCAGACTGCAGCCTCAAACTTAGAATATGCAAAATGGAGCAGATCAAATATATTTGAATGTAGTATTCATATATAATAATACTGCGGGGCAGTTGTTGCTATTGTTTGCTGTTATGCTGTATAAATTTGTGTTTTTATATTGTAAACTGCACTGTGATCTTCGTATGAAGGGTAGTATAAAAATTTAATAACAATAATGATGGTATTGGGACAGTTATACGCAATCCCACTTTCAATACTGGTGGCCACTTATACATTGTCAAGAAAGAGGAAATCCATTACATACATACATACATACATACATACATACATACATACATACATACATACATACATAGCAAATGCAAATTGAGAGATAATTACTATAATTTAAATGGAAATACTATATAATACATTTCACTGTAGTGGGTGACCTGTTCTGTCTGCTCAGTCTGCTATCTAGGTGATAATTGTTGATGGTCAACCTCAAGGCCCCTGTGGTGCTCCTTACTTATGGCTGCTTCCAGGAATCTAGTGGAAGTTTAGCACCCATTTCTGTGCTAATGTCTTGGGGGGAGCTGTAGACAATCCCATTAACCCAGAAATTTATGGGAATAAACAAATTTTGGGGTGGTATAACGGCACACAGTGCTTTCCTGCCATTTTCAGGGGGAAAACAGAAGCACTCATGTGTGAAAAGGGTGAAGGAGTAGAGATACTGTCCAATGATGTTCACCACACCCACTAAGCTGTAAATGAAATTTAGCATGAAATGCTGGCATATTGGCCAAAAAGCCACACTTCCATAATGCAACAGGTACTGCAGTGTGCAAGGAGCATTAGAAAACAGGAAAGAATTGCTAGTGTTATACTCAGGAAAACTAATGCAATATTCCTCATATCTGAATGCACTCTTAGACCAGACAGCCCTTCAGCAACAGGACTCTGTACAACCCCTTATAGCAGCCTATGGCAACCTAGTGCCCTCCAGATATTTTAGACTACAACTCCCATCAGGATGGGGCTGATGGGAGTAGCAGTTTAAAAACATCTGGAGGGCACCAGGTTGGTGAAGGATGCCTAATAGTGTTTGATAGAAATGGATGATGTATCAGCAGTTGAGCCATCTAGATCTTTACAGGATTAGGAGGTGGGTTGTTTTTTTCCATTTTGAAAGCCCTATTGGTTTTCCTTCAGCATTCATAACCCCCTCTGTCTTTTGTACGGAGATAAATATGTTTTTTTCCAGGAAGTCATTAATTTCAGAGTTTGAGAAATATGAAATAGACAAAGTGGGTAATTTTTCACACTTAGAACAATTTCCCTATTATATTATGACTATTTTTCTTGCCCTGCTATAAGAGATTAATATGGTTGTTATTTTCTCCACTAATTGGCTTTACAGATTGCCATGGGAGGTAACACCCAATAAAGCCAAACAAGAGAGAAAACACTAACAGGAATGAGCTATCTCATAACAAGAGGGTCTATTCATGAAGGGGCAATACACAATTAGGGCAGGCTTCTGTGGAATTTGCTGGTTTTTAAAAGTGTCACATGCACTAGAAATGTGAGCAAATTAAATGGCTTCCCTGCCCTCTGAGAGGCTCCAACTTTCTCTGTAAATGATCCCTGCCTGTCATGCAGGTAAACAGCTGGAAGCTGACCACCAGGAAAAGTGATATATTAGTTTAGGAACACTCAAGTATTACAAAGAAATACTGCCCAAGTTCCAGTTTTTTGCTACGATCCTGTAGTGCTTCTGCTGCATCAAGGTATGATGCTCCATGCAAACATGGGCTGCCCAATTCTGTCCTATGAATAAAAAATGCCCCATACAAGCATGAGGATACTGCATGATTTGTACAGAGCACTGAATCCTGCCCTATCAGATGAGAACAAAGTTGCTCCTGCCATCTGCATTTGAGCCACACAGGGCTTTGGACCATAGTCTTTCTCTATAATATCAGTATTCCCTGAAGGCAGTAGTTTTTAAACTGTGTTCTACCGAAGCAGGGCATAAGAAACAAGGAACACCATTGGTCCATCTAGCTCATGGGTGTCAAACACAAGGCCCGGGGGCCAAATCTGGCCCGCCAGACCTCATCATGTGGCCCGCCGAGCGCCCCAGCGGGACCTTGCTGCTGAAGCGCCGCACCGACAAAGCGCCGACAAACAGCTGGGGCGGGGGGGGGGGTAGAAAGGCGGCCAGAGCAGCGATGCGTGGAGCGCCCCAAGCCACAGCAGGAGAAGGAGGAGGCAGCTTGCCGGGTCAGCGCCCGGCAGCGCCGCACGGAGAGTACCGCAGCAGTGCTCTGTAGCAGTTTGAATCCTCCTCCTCCTGCCACGGCTCAGCGCCTGGAAACGGCTGTTGCTGCTGCTGCTGAAGCACAGACAAAGCACCCAGCAGCGCCGCGTGGAGGAGGAGGAGGAGGATTCAAAGTGCTACAGAGCACTGCTGCGTCCCAGAGACTCGGGACTCTCCGCACGGCGCTGCCGGGCACCGACCCGGCAAGCTGCCGCCTTCTCCTCTTCTTGCCTCACCTCCTCCTCCTGCCGCAGCTCAGCCTCATGAACGTGAGCTCAGCAGCGGCTCAGCCTCACGAACGTGCAACTCTGAGGCTTTACGCACTTCTCCTAAAACGGACACCCGCTGCCTCACGCTGCACGGGAAATGCTTTTTACCCCTGGGTCCCTTCGCGCTCTTTTCTGGCGCTGAATCAAGGCGGCGACCCCCCCCTTCCCTTTCTTTCTTCCTCTCTCTCATTCTTATTCTTTCTTTCCCTCTCCTTCCTTCCTTCTTTATCTCTGTCTTCTCTCCCTCTTTCTTTTTCTTTCCTTCTTTATTCCTTCTTTCCTACTCTTCTTTCTCTCACCTCTTTCCTTCCTCTCTCCCTCCTGCTCCCTCTTTTCTTCCTTCCTTCCTTCCTTCCTTCCTTCCTTCCTTCCTTCCTTCCTTCCGTCCTTCCCATCTTTCTTCCTCTCCCTCATTCTTATTCTTTCTTTCCCTCTACTTCCTTCCTTCTTTCTCCCTTTCCGTCTTCTCTCCCTCTTTCTTTTTCTTTCCTTCTTTATTCCCTTCCTTATTTCCTACTCTTCTTTCTCTCCCCTATTTCCTTCCTTCCTCTCTCCCTCCCACTCCCTCTTTTCTTCCTTCCTTCCTTCCTTCCT